>NC_051155.1:144280574-144514692 GCF_013339745.2 Dermacentor silvarum
AAGCAATTAACTTTATCACATCTTTACGCTAACTACGTAGATCGCATTCACGTATATAACCTATGGATCATGCTGGAAACCAACCTCTACATCAGCGTTTTATTACCTACATACCAAGAGAAAGATCTTATAAGCTTTGCCAATGTACAACGTCCACAACGGCAGAACTTTACGCAATACTTTCTGCTTTACGTTACATATGTCAGCATTCAGGACCTCTTCGCTGGGTAGTTCTGAGTGATTCGCAAGCCTCATTGCTGAGCCTAACTGAAATCAGCTTAAGAAAAAGAAACAGCACATTGGCATATGAAATACAGAAGACATACGCCATAGCGAAAGATCTGCAACACGACATAACTTTCCAGTGGATTCTAAGTCACTGTGAAATCACAGGAAATGTAACGGCTGATCAAATGGCACGTGAGGCTCTTCAAAAGAATGAATTATCACTAATTCCTCTAGCAATGAGTGATGCGCGTTGTTTATTGAACAAACTATCCGGGAAATTGTCCAAAGAAACTTGGTTCATAAATGATGCGCAGAACTCTCGATTATATAATATTGATCCTGGAATAGAATTCAATATTCCGTTTAAAATTAACCGATCGGTTGAAACAACAGTACATAGGCTTCGGCTAGGCACTGCCTATACTAAAAGCTTCCTGTATAGGATAAGAAAAACTAATAGTGCTACATGCTCATGTGGAGAGGCTGGAGAAGACATAGAACACCTTCTTCTACGCTGTAAAAAAACATGACGCTCCCCGTAAGAAGCTTTCAGAAAAAAATGTCACAGTTTCGCCCTAAGGGCGAAGCGATGAATGCGATAGCAACACAGCAATGTCATACGAAGTAAGGTGAGCGGCTTTGGTAGCAATATGAATTGTAGTAAACATGAGCTGATTAAGTAAGCAGGTGTGCTGCGGCGCAAGTAGACCGACATGAAGAGAGACTCGATGACCACGAGAAGGCGCGTGTGAAACGGTGGTGTTGATGAGAAGCGCTTCCCGTGGGCAGCGCGTGCGAAGGGACACACCTGTAGCGCTGCACTGCCGACCCGGGCAGCATTGCATGTGTAGCGTGCGTTGGAAAATGTGGCCCGACTATTACTAACTGATTGAACAAGCGTGGTGTGAGCGCGCACAAGCAAACATGAATAGATCACACTGAATGACTGCAGACAACGACCGCCAAAACGCTGGCAGCGAGCGGATATATACGCCGCAGCAGCGGGCGAAGGTACGTGCGGTCTATCGCTTCAACGGAAACTGAGCGGCGAATGCGCATAAAGGTCAGAGCCGTGTGGAGATAAGAGACGGTGCGGTCGAACGAATGACGAGCGCGGTTGTTGGCAGCGTAGAAGTGCGCCCCCCCCCCCCCCCCCCGCTCCTTCCAGCGCTGGCTTCCCGCTTCCTTGCTTGCGCGTGGGAGAGATAAGAGACTGTGCGGACGAGCGACGAGCGCGGTTGTTGGCAGAGAAGTGCCCCCCCCCCCCCCTGCTCCCTCCGGCGCTGGCTTTCCGCTTCCTTGCTTGCGCGTGGGAGATTGAGTGCGTTCGCTTTCCGTGATAGCGCGCGTCCCCGCACGCTGCCTCTGGGGCATACGGCGTGCGGCAAAGATTTTATCTATACGGAACCTCACGGCGACGGCGACGGCGACGGCGACACCGACGGCAGAAATCCGGTTGAAGTGTCCATATAATCGCTATCGCAATAAAACTACGTGGCTTGGATAGACGACCACTATCCATAGGAAAAATTTTGGGGCCATGGCCGACAGAAAAACTACAAAACATCGCTTCGCGTGCCTTGGTACAATTTTTGGAGGAGTCAAAAATATCACAGAAATACTAAATCAGATATTAGTTATTGCTGGCATTGTTATTATTAGCCGGCACTCTTGTTTACTGTGTCTTCGTGTTCATGTGGCATTTGTGTCTGCGCACAAGACTGTTATCCAACCAGGATGGATAACCGGTGGACCATTAGGGTTACAGAATGGATACCAAGAGAAGGGAAGGGCAGTCCAGGTCGGCAGAAAACCACACGGGATGATGAAGTTAGAAAATTTGCAGGCGCCAGTTGGAATACGCTAGCGCAAGACAGGGGTAATTGGAGATCGCAGGGAGAGGCCTTCGTCCTGCAGTGGACATAAAATATAGGCTGATGATGATGATGATGATGATGATGATGATGATGATGATGATGATGATGATGATGACAAGACTGTTGTATTTAGAGCACGGCATTCAAGAGGGACCTAATTCGCAAGTGCCCAACATCATCTTTGTGAACTTGGTTTTGAGAACATTTATGCTTTGTGAACTCATGTGTTGTGTGCGAACACTTCAGTTTTGTGAGTATTTATGTTATGTGAACTCTTCTGTAATGCGAACATTTATTTATATTTCAGTTAGGATTTTGTACGTGAATGTTCGTACATGTGGTTATTAGTCCAGTTTTGTGAGCTTTGACAACATTTCGAGGACAACTATCATGCAAGAGAAGAGGAGTAGCCGGCGCCACATATAGGCACCAACCTCTCCTTAAATACATTTAATTAAAAAAAAGCGGTCTCGAGCTCGAGGGGATTTTGCTACGCCGCAAGCTCTATCAAAGAAATTAGTTATTTTGTTAAAATTTACAGACAATTTTGTTTGTCATCAATCACCTTTTGTCAATAGGATATTGTGGCGCATCGTTTTGCTTACTTCCTACTGGTTGGGTTACTTATATGATATGTTTCCTTTTTCGGTAGCTCGGTGACTAGCGTTCGGCTGCTCAATACAAGGTTGTGGGTGATTTCCCGGCACGGCAGCCGCGTTCTGATGGAGAGGAACCCAGAATTGCTGTTGTGGTAATACTTAGGTAGCAGGCTAAATAACTAGAGGTGGCCAAATTTAATCCGTACCTTTCCACTGCAGAATATCTCATAGCAGGAGTGTCTTTTTGAGGCGTTTAACCATTCATGTATGAATCGATTGTCTAAAGTGGTGTACTGCTAAATATATATCGTGGGGTTCAATTTTGCAAAGCCCAAATTCATGAGCGTAAGCAGTTTTGTGAAATTTTGAAATAACCAAGCACGAAATCCACTGGCGTTTCGCATTTCTCTTTTGCTCGTTTCGTACATTACATCCAGGGAAAACAGGCCAAAATATTTGACAACTAATAAAGATACATTGAAGTTTGAAATTTGCAGTTTAGGTTGACTGCAAGCAATAAAAGTGGGGCTTGTATAATATAAGGCGTGTCTGCGAGTATTGAATATGTTCAGTTTTGCTCTGATCATGTTGTTGACGCTGGGAGTTCTGTTTTAAACTGTGTTTTTGTCTTCGCTTTCATAAATTTTGCAGGTGTTGCCCAAGGACCAGTTGATGATGTCAAGAGCAGCAGTCGGCACCATGGCCAGTACAAAGCCATTCAAAAGAGACGAAATACCCGACCCGAGGCGCTGTTTCCGAGAGCGTTGATCGTGAGCGAAAATTCACCTTGAGAGAAGCCGAACCCAACGACATCTGGGAGAGCGGACACTGTAACGAGGGGGGCGGCCATGAGTACCAGGGCCGCAGCTGTCACCACTGAGTGGCCGGCGGTGCTGGTCGGTGCCAACCCGCACTACGCCAGCGTCCTCGTCGATGGTGCCGACAGTGGCCGCCAGGACAACTGGAGCAACGCTCAGCCAGACCCATGGGCAACAAACGACACGAGCAGCATGCAAGCCAATCTGAGCCAGTCCTGGCATGAGAACCTTCCGGTCGTAATCACCGTCTCCTTGCTGCTCTGCCTAGTGATCATCGCCACTGTAATCGGCAACATCTTCGTCATCGCGGCCATCATCTGGGAGCGCAACCTGCGCACCGTTAGTAACTATTTGGTGCTCTCATTGGCTGTTGCGGACTTGATGGTGGCTTGTCTGGTCATGCCACTGGGCGCGGTGTACGAGGTGACGCGAGAATGGAGAATGCCACCCGAGCTGTGCGACGTGTGGACGTGCTGCGACGTACTGTGCTGCACCGCGTCCATCCTGCACCTGCTAGCCATCGCCGTGGACCGCTACTGGGCGGTGACCATCGTGGACTACATGCGGCAGCGGGACGTCCGGAAGGTGGGCATCATGATTTTCCTTGTGTGGAGCGTGGCCTTCGTGGTGTCCATAGCACCAATCTTCGGCTGGAAGGACAAGGACTCGCGCAGCCGTGTCCTGCACGAGAAGAAGTGCCTGGTGAGCCAGGACGCCGCGTACCAGGTGTTTGCCACCTGCTCCAGCTTCTACGTGCCGCTCATTATGATTCTCCTGCTTTACTGGCGCATCTTTAAGGTGGCGCGCCAGCGGATTCGCCACAAGCCGGGTGCCAAAGCTGTGCTCATCGTTCACAAGGAACCATCGACGTCATCGGCCGTGGCGTCCAACGAGAACACACCGCAGCACAACACTACGACCATGAGCTCGCCTGCCCACAACAGCAGTAATCAGTCGTCGCCCAGCAACGGCATGAACAAAGCCATGCACGGAGGCATCGGCCGACTACTCGTGCTCACAAAACGCGAGAAGAAGCACGTCGAGGAGTCGCTCGAATCCCGGCGCGAGCGCAAGGCAGCCAAGACAGTGGCCATCATCACGGGCGTGTTCGTCATGTGCTGGCTGCCCTTTTTTGTCATGGCGCTAGTCATGCCACTATGCGAGACGTGCGACCCGGGAAAGCTGGTGTTCAGTTTCTTCTTGTGGCTGGGCTACGCGAACTCGATGATAAACCCGATAATATACACCATATTCAGTCCCGACTTTCGGAACGCCTTTAATAGAATACTGTGCGGCAAGAAGCCCGCCATGAGATGACAGGAATGAGCTTCGTGACGCGCTGTAGGCGGGTTTTCTATACGGCTGCAGTGCACATGGGATGACCGCTGGAACTCGGTGAAGATGTACTACCATTTTTGCCGCTGCTCTTGTCAAGTATTTTTGTATTGTCCCGTTAGAATACAGGTTAAATTATATCGCACGTTTACTATTGCTTCAGACGCTTTATTAGCAGATAGGCCTCGATTAGCCTAACCTCAGATACATAGTTGACGCACACATACTACAGCTTCTTAAACTATTGTAAGAATTCACGCCTCCCCGTACCGATGCCGATATCTTTGCGTGCGTTAGTGCGTGCGGCTTTAGCCTCTGGGGCACTGGCGAAAGCCGCAGGCACTGAATTTCGAATGTCATTTTGACCTCCTGTTGATAAATACAAGTGTTGATTCTAACAAGCCTTTAGGCCCAACTGTTGTGACAGAAGTTAGCAGGTTTGTTCAATTTACCATCACTTCCAAGAACACAGAAGGTGCTGAGCTTAATACAGAGCGTTTCGGAATACAACCTGTATTGCGGCTTTTTGGCAGAAATTGTGTCAAACTCAGTGCCAAAATATAGAAACATACCCTCAATTGATAAATTGTCGTGCTTTGTTGGAGGTTCTTACAGCGCATGGGGCTCCGCGCTGTTCGTTGGCCTCTGGCAATGCGCCTTTCGCATTCGCTCAAGTGTCGCGTGTATCTCAAAGCCCAGGTTATTTTTTCTTTCGCATCTTAGCTTTCTGGTTTGCTTTTACGCAGCCCCTTTCTTTGCCGGTTGTTACAATAACAAGTGTTTCTGTCACCATGTTCGTGCATTTGGACTGTGTTTGGTCCAATGAGTTACAGACTGTACTTCACAAACCCTTCATTAAGCGCACATGGGAAAGTGAAAGCTAGAGTGATGGACATGTTCGGGGGCTGAACTTTTTCTACGGACAGTGTGAGTGGGTAAGATCACGTGGTTTACCACGTGATGGCCCTCTGCTCTCTTGTGTGACAAACATAGCCAAGAGTGAAAGGTTCAGGGAAGAGACCTAGCGCCGCATCAATGTACAGTGTTCTCATTGTGATAATATTGCATGTCTTGTGTGCGGATGAGAGAAAATCTTGTGATCGTCTTGTCATGCCTACTATGACTATCTCTGTGTAGCAGAAGCACCTGCAGTGATTCGTGTTTCGTTAAAGATGACGGCACTGCTTAACCATATCTGTATCGAGCAGCTGTTTTCTGTGTTCTTGTCGTTATGGACGCACATATTGTACTCACTCTTCTAAAGGTACTAATGTGATACATTGTCTAACCGCACACTGTTATTCCGTGTGGCCTCGAAGTCCTATGTCCTTCTCAGCGCATGCCTTTACCCTCTCGTAATGTACCAAGCTGACACAAAATGGAACGTTTAGTGCATCGTTCTTGATAGGAATACTTTTTTTTTTTTGCTGTGGGCGTTCAACCTTATCTATGACTGCATTTGTAATCAAGACGCTCTGAATGTGGAATTCATTTTGCAGGAATTCATTAGCTAACTTAGGTTTGCATTGTTGGTTTTCTTAAATACACTAGTGTTAGGACAGCAAGTCAAATTGCACGGATATCCAGGAAACTCATTGCATGGCATCGAACATTTCAGAATGTAAAAGAATTGAGTCTCACTTTCTTGATAAAACTGAGGCACGTAAGAAAGGCCGGCAACCGATGCGTCCGCTTCGACTGTAAATGCGGTTTTTACAGACGTCCTCGTACTCCATATATGCGAGGATGGTTACATTCAGAGTAATTGGAAAAATGAGAACTTAGTCATTTCCAGAAAGACCAGGGATCTCCTGCGAGAACACTCTGTGTTTTCTCTAGCGCTGCATTAAAGAACTCGAAGCTATGATACGTGCATACACGTATGCAAATCGGAATGACTGCGAAATAAGAACTTATACATGTAATACATACGTGCACACCCCCTACACACACACGTACCAGCATGCTTATTCCCTCACCATGTTTCTCAAATTGATGAAAATAAGCAACTTACAGCGCCCCAGTCATTCAGGTGCTTGCTTAGCCAACTTCTCTGACGTTAATGGCGCTCCAACGTTGTGGACAGTGGAAACACTATGTGCCTAGCGGTTTGTGGCGCAAGTGACATCACAGGAGCTCATCTGTTTTAACTAACCACTTGCTTCACTTTGAAATACCGCAATCTGTATGTTCTAGAGAAAAGCTCTACATGCTTTAAATACCGTGCCCGGCTGTTGCTAAAGAAGGTTGTTGAGAGCACATCTTAAATTTTGCCTTAATCGACAGCATAAAAAATAAATACGCATGTAGTGGGCAGAAAGATAAAAAAGACAAAATAAACAATGTTACCCACAACGTAGTGCTCTATCTATAGAATTAACTAGGTATTGATCAGTATACATGGGCAGGCCTGCATAAATCTCCTTTCAGCATGTGGTTATGACAATTCATCAGGCTAGTCATATTTCTGTTTGCCATGATGTCAGATTCTAGCTACACATTCGAACAAAAGCAACAACACTTCACAGAGGACTATCAACCACATGCGCGTCAATATTTGATCGGCCGCTTAGTTTATTGAGATGATTTTAAAGGAGAGGTTGGCGCCTTTAGACGGCGCCGGCTACACCTTATCGCATGGCAAACAAAATGAAATCACAAAATGCGCAAAATACGTTAAACACATTTGGAGAGCATGAACACGCAATTTTTTGAAAACGAGTCAAGGAAGCCACAGAAGATACTTAGATGGGAAGCAACAAATGATGAACATGCACAGTTGCTTAAGTAAATAAAAGTTCTTGAAGCTGACCACGTACTGATGAGTATACGAACGCAAGTGCCGTAACTACTTAACAACTAAGAATTAAAGTCACGATGGCATGACAGGAGCTGCTCAATTTAAAGCGTGGACAGTTTGGAAGCTTGTTCGAAGTTGGCCGAATATTTGAGTTCTCGAGACATCAATACCTACAAAAAACTTAAGATAACCAACTGCAGTCTCTACACAGAGTGACCTCGACGAGATCAAAATAAGACAATATTAAAGAGCCACGATGCTTGCCCCCATAGCCTGAAACATTTGTGTTTGGTCAACTTCGGGCATGCCTTTGTGCCGTCAGTGTTATGTTGATGAGAAAGATAAGCTGATATGTCTCCTGTGGAGGAGTTTTGTTGTTCACAGCAACTGTAGATAGTGCACTCGAGCGGCTTTTATCATGGCTATGAATCATCTTCGCCACCTTGAACTAGCAGAGTGGCATGCCGTGTTCAGCCCAGAGCAAAAATTATTTTCTGAGCGCTTTCTTCAAGCAAAAGCGCGTTTAAACGTTGTCAAATTATACTGGCCTGAAACTCACTCTTCCCGATGGCTACTACCTGGACAGGTCAATAGAGTAGGCAAGTAGAAGCCAGACGAAGCCAGTTCCTATAGCGATTATTTACATCTCACAACCAGCATTCAGCAGGAGACTTAGACACTTCGGAACGCAATGAACCTGAGGTCCGAAGTTGCCACCCTTTCTTCCCCTCAAGACTCCCCATTGTCTTCCTGTCCTGTAAGAGCCTCTCGACAAAGTGTATCCCCGAAAAAAAAAAACGAGCGCGCTTAGCAAAGTGAGCAGTACCTAAGTAGCAAGACTGCCAAGGCTTTTCGCTCAAGAAATTTCAAAGCAGTCGGGCTCTGTAAAGTTGGCATTGTCTTCGTAGAGTAACCTAGCTGTTTGTGCTCGTGAATATGTTTCGTGTGGGTGTGAGAATGCATGTGTCAGCGGATGTGTTTTTCGCTATTTCGCCCCCTCTTCAATTAAATATTCTGCCCCGAACGTTGCGAGTCACTGCTCAATTAACCAGATTTCTTCTGATAACATACCAAGAAAGGACAATGTATCGCTCTCAAGTTAATTGTTGGGTGTAACGATTTACGACAGAGTTGGCAGAGCAGCCAGTATCATTTGCTTAGACAGCAGGTGTGCTGCAACAATAAATGTATCGTGGATGCGACAAAGTGAACTGCGTGCCGTTTTTTTTTTGGGAGAATTGCCGTTTCTTCATATGTTTCGCCCCTGCTCATGAAGTCATTGCAGTCATAAGAAGCTGCACCAAGTTAGAGTAAGTATAGAAATGACAAAACAAAAAGCTGGAGTGTACCTCTTACTTACATATAGGTTTCAGGGATAATTTCATAATTATGGATATAACATCAGAACACTTTGCAAGACACATAATTAGTCAACACAGAGTATGCAGCCACATAGCAACAAATTCTTGGAATTTTTAACTGTAAATTAACCTTCCTGAAATTCTATATGCTGGGTTCTTGTTCCATTTAAAGTTATGCACCGGTATTCAATGTGTCCCTGCGTTATGCACCTTACTGATTTGTATAAATTATTCTGTCTCCTAAGAACCACAGTCACACTGCGGAATGCGCGTTTCTCTGTGCAGTGGCATATACGCTTTATTTACGCAGGGTGACTTTCGGGGGACGCTGCATGGGGGACTGGGTTGTCTTGTGTAGCATAGTACCGGTCTATGTAGATTTCAGTGGTATGAGCATGAAATGCAGCAGGGTTGATACCTGCTAACGTGTGACATCTCATTGCGATCGTTTAGGTTCTTACGAGCGTTGAAAGACGTCGTTTTGTTAAGTCGACGGAAAGAATACGGAGTTCTGAAGAACTTGTTGGCCTACATCGGTGCTTGATGTGAGGCATAACTGCTGCTCAAAGGATGCATGCGAAAGCGCAAACACGAAACAGACACGTGTCAACTGTTTTTGTTTGCGTCCTTTTAGCAGCCGCTTTATTTGATAGAAAGGACACAACTGCCTACATTCCGTATTAAAAATCGACGGTGGTTGATTTTTTTCTTACACCCGCGGTTTTTAAGTTCCGAATAGAAAAAAGAAAAAAATAACTGCAACATTTCTCGAATCTATGATGTTAAACTCATAAATGGGTAGAATGATAACAGCATATATGTACGATATATCAGCTGACTGGTGCGAGAAACAAACATGGGTAAATTTTCTTGTAGAGCGAACTGTCTTCCACTGTCTCTCACAAAAAAGAACTTTTCACTCTTTCCAGTCCTATTTAACCTTCGATGAAAATTTTGCAGTGTTTGCATTGCAAAACTCCAAATGCCCCTCCCACCCCACCCAATTCTTTTTGTTGCGCACTGACTACTTGTTAATGAACTTTCCAAGCGTGAGTACAGAAATATAAGGCTTCTAACATATCACTTGTTACTGTTACTAGGAAGAGCTGCCAGCGTATGACAGTGTGTTTAGAAGTGTACAAAGAATGAAATATATATAGCATGAGTATATAGATTATGTGAAATCCACAACTATTACTACGTCCATCAATTTTAATAAATTCCGCGCTAACGTAGTCATTATGGCAGAGAAACGAAGCCTTAACCATTGATTACGAAACCTTGCAGCAGTCCTCTTGTTTTATTAAGAAAACTGAGTGGTTTTATTTTACAGGTGGTCAGACTCACTATAAATAATGACATCGTGTGACACAATGCTGCTTAAATGAGAGTAGGCTAGTGATTTCGTGCCTGACCCAGTGCTTACATGGCTTAGCTCCCCTCAACAGCGTATTAAACAATGTGAGAAACTATTGTGTAAATACAGAGATACTGTTACTTCGATCATCCCTTTTATTTTTGTGAGACGCTACCACCGGCATCAAAATATGTGCATAAATATGTGAATTATACGTGTGAATTACTAATTGTGTAACAGAGGTAATTGAAGCTTACTGAAGCAGGGAAATCTTTATTGTTACATAGTGGGCATTCCATGACTGTAACTTACTGTACCATATTTGAGGACATTAAGAATGCCTCGAAACATAACTATGTGTTTTGCGTGTGTGTACGTGATGACATACAACATGAATCTCCCAAGCTTTGTCTTCGTGTGTAGCATTTGGCTCTGATTGTTGTCCTTCAAAAGAACGTGGTGTGTACAAATGCTGAATCTGCGGGAAATATAATTATATATATCTTCGGAATATTCAGTCATGAATAAAGATTGTTTTGCCTGTTGAATTACAGAAGAGGGTCTCTGTTTTATTTATCTGTCTAAAAAAAGATCCTGGTGATTTCTTTAAGTTGCCTAATGTTATTTCGTAAAATTAACGCACGCACGTTGGAGCTATTTCGTCACCGAGTTATTGAGGAACACTTGGAATACGTATTTGAGGAAGTTGACCCGAACTTGGCATGTAAGATGTATGGGCCATTTAGATGCACCCCCAACTAAATGTTATATTTGCTTTCTTAAGAGGGTATAAGGAAATCGTCATTAAACATGTGACCATTACGACCGAGACCGCTTTGGCGCGTAAGCATGCAGAGAAAGAAAGCAAATTGATTAAGTCAACCAGACACGTTTATGAATATATTTTAATATTTCTGACATTTTTAAGCACACGAAATATAAGCGCCAGCCCGAATTACTGGACATTACAGTGCAGCTTGGCCGGTTTCTAACCGTGTTATCCCCGCCAAGCTATGTCATTTGAAATTACCGCGATGACGTAAGCAGTGACGCATAGCACGATGTGCGCTTAGTTAAAACGAAAATATTGTTCCACAGTTAGGGTTCCGGAGTCTAACCAAGATGATTGCACGAAAGTTCGTACCAGCCTTGGTGCTGCCACCAGTAATCGCGCCAGCAGTGCTGAATGAAGTTGTTCTAAGCCAATTCAACAGCGCCTATCGTTAAACCTACGCTACGGAGCTTACGGCCTTAACGTTCGAGATCCGATCGAACGATAACCTGTGCATTTTTGATCGGAGCTCCCCTGAAGCTGCCGCTGCCCCAAGGCCTATCGCGCTGCGCTGTAGCATTACTGTATCCCCTGTGGCTCTATGTGGCATTCACAAAGGTCTATTCGTTCCTCGTCTGGGTAGGTAGAACACCTTCAGTCCGGGAGCAGTGCACAACGGAAGCACGCACTAGATGATAAATCTTTTGCCGATTCTTCTTGTGATCTTTGGCGGTACTTTGCGTCATCTTATCAAGCAAGGAAAGCCAGACAACTACAGTCAAGAGGGCGACAGTCACCGCTGCCTGAGGCTCTATTCTCGACACGCATGGCGGCTGCACGGCCGCCATTATTCGCCATGTTGGTTATTTCATTGGCGGTCGAGACGTCACGTGTTTTGAAATTTGTGCCGGGAAACGGAAGTTTTGCAAAGTGCAATTTTGCGTTTTCATCAGAATGACGAAACGTGACGTGGAGCTGCCCATTTTATCGACTAATACTTTTTGTGGTCCGTGGCACCTATACTTGCGACTTTAGCACTTTAAAAAGAAAGTGGACGGTAGCGTGCAGGAACCCGTGCAATGCATCTGCAATTTCGCGAATATGTGGTGGCGTTTCAAGAAAGCCGGCATGTCAGCTTGTTGATTGGCTGAAGGAATATCCCGTGAACAGCGTCACAGGAAGGGCCATTTCGAGAACGTCAATTTGACGTTGCGTGACGTTGCGCTGGGCCGCCATTGCAGAGATTTTCCGCCATAATTTGTGGTGCGAAGAGCCGTGCAAATTATCGTAATGAGCGGCCATATGCAGTGGCAGTCATGAGGCATGATTATCGCCTTATTTTCCCTGTATTTTGGGCCATGAAAATCGTTTGTTCACAACGCGTGCTCATAGCATTTGCATCGCTCTCGAGTGGTGTTGGCATTTGTGTTTTGCACTATCATTTTTATTAAAAACATGCTTATTTAAAATAATATTGGTTAAAACTAACAAACTTTCTGCAACTTTTTGCACTTTTCACTACTGCGTTTGTATCGTAATCAATATGAATGACTTTTCGCGTCATCAAAGGCTATGACAACGGCGACAATTTAATTTATAAAAATAACTGTACGTAAGGTGGCGTCTTGAAGTTTCCTCTTGTAAAGTCCCTATTTATCCTCTTGCGGTGCGAGTAAGCAGCACAGTGAACAAGAGATGGCAGTGCCAGCGCTTGCGTCGCGCAAGCGGATGCCTGTAGCGCGCGCAATGCTATCGATGATATTCGGCCGCTTCTCAGCCAGACGAGTCGGTCTGAGTCACTTGCGTTTCATGAGATAGCGATAACGCGGCCTAGAGCGTGCGCTCATCATCACTGGTAGTTCGCTTATATTGTCTCAAGGTAGAAAGCAGGCGCGTGGGCGCCAATATACGATGAAGCCTTCCGTTTCCCGAGGACACGCATCCTAGCTAAAGAAGCAGGTGACAGCTTGTGCGCATGCAGACGACGGAAGCGAGAAACGATTTTGATGGAATAATCGTACGCTTTGAGCTAGCTGCTTTATTTTTACTGTGGAGGAAAACTGTTTTGCTTTATCAAGAACGCTAGGTGCAATGCCTACATTACAAATCGCGGCCATCAGCCCCATTTTGTAAGCGTTGCGCCTACGTCATGCCTCGAAGAAAAAGGCGGAATGTCCAGAGGCTCTATTATGGACATTCCGACATTTTCTTCGAGGCGTGACGTAGGCGTGACGCTTACAAAATGGCGTCAATGGCCCCGGTTTGCTTTCGCAACGTGACGCAAATTTGACGCCTAAGAAACTGTAATGTAGGCATTGAACCTAGCGTTCTTGATAAATGAAAACAGTTTTCCTACCCCGTAAAAATAAAGCAGCTTGCTCAAAGCGTACGATTAATCTATCAAAATTGTTTCTCGCTTCCGTCGTCTGCATGCGCACAAGCTGTCGTCTGCTTGATTAGGTGGGATGCATGTCGTCTGGAAACGGAATGAGTGATCGTATATTGGTGCCCACGCACTTGCTTTCTACCTTGAGACAACATACGCGACCCACCAGTGATGATGAGCGCACGCTCTAGGCCGCGTTATCGCTATCTCGTGAAACGCAAGTGATTCCGCCCGACTCGTCTGGCTGAGAAGCGGCCGAATATCATCGATAGCGTTGCGTGCACCACAGGTATCCACTTGCGCGACGCAAGCGCCGGCACTGCCATCTCTTGTTCACTTCGCTGCTTACTCGCACCGCGAGAGGAAACTTCAAGACGCCACTTTGCGTACATTTATTTTTATAAATTAAAAAGTCGCCGTTGTGGTTGCCATTGATGACGCGAAAATACATTAATATTGATTACAATACAAACGCAGTAGCGAAAAGTGCAAAACATCGCAGAAAGTTTGCTACTTTTAACCAATATTATTTCAAATAAACGTGATTTTAATAAAAATTATGGTTAAAAACATAAAGACCCGAGAGCGATGCAAATGCTACGAGTACGCGTTGTGAACAAAACATTTTCATGGCCCCAAATGACAGGGAAATGCGGCAATACGCATGCCTCTCGACTGTCATTGCATATGGCCGCTCATTAGCATAATTCGCGTTGCTCGTCACACCACAAATTATGGCGGAAAATCTCTGCAATGGCGGCCCAGCGCAACGTCACGCAATGTCAAATTGAAGTTTACTAAACAGCCCTTCCTGTGACGCTCCTCACGGAATATTCCTTCATCCAATGAACAAGCTGACATGCCTTCTATCCTGGAACGCCACCAAATATTCGCGAAATTGCAGATGCATTGCACGGGCTTCTGCACATTACCGTCCACTTTCATTTTAAAGCGCTAAAGTTGCAATATAGGTGCCAAGGACCATAAAAAAGTATTAGTCTATAAAACTATTCTGACGAAGACGCAAAAATGCATTTTGCAAAACTTCCGTTTCCCGGCACAAATTTCAAAACACGTGACCTCTGGACAGCCAATAAGACAGCCAAGATGGTGGATAATGGCGGCCGTGCAGCCGCCATGCGTGTTCAGAATAGTGCCCCGGAATAGCGGCTCTGATCAAGATTGCAAGATCGTCGCCACCAGGGGGCAACGGATCCTTCTGCTATAAAGTATGCAAGAACTTCGTTTCGTGCACAGTCCGGCAGCAGTGCACATCGGAACCACGCACTAAAGGATAAAACATTTGCAGGTGAGAGGAAACGTTTTTCACTGGCAATTGTAGCCGAAAATCCGTTACACTTGTGCACTCCTGCTGGACACATTGCATTTGTTTTGTTTTCTTCGATTGATGTTGTACTTAAGTACGTTGTGTGTGTGTGTGTGTGTGTGTGTTTTTCGGGTTGCTGTTTGCTCAGTAATGGCAAAAGACTCGGGTGATACTGCTACGGCTACCAAAGACCTGCTTCGCGAATTTAAAAAAAATAGCTCCGAGAGATAAAGGATACTCTGTACGAAATGAAGGACCTCAAAGAGGACCTCAGGCAAATAATAAGACCAAACGAGGAACTGAAAGCTGAAAATGCCAGTATGTTGCGCAGGAATAGAGGAGGTCGAGCCATACCAGAGTTCCAACAATACAGTATGGCACTGTAAATCAAGGGCGTTTCTCCTTATATAGAACCGCTTGAGGCTCTTAGGAAGATTGGAGTCATTGTGCACGAAGAGGTGTCTGAGGAAGATATCGATACATGCCATCGAGTTCCCACTCACTGCTCGACATGACGTAAGCAACATAATTGATCGATTTGTACGAAGAACAAAGAGGAATGCCTTGTTGAGCAAAGCAAAGAAAGTCAAAATTGACAGTATGGCACTGGGCAGTCGGGAGTCCTCGCCAGCGTACGTCAATGAACAGTTGACGAGACATGGTAAACAACTTCTTGGGGCCGCCATACAACGTAAAAGGGAAGTACACTGGAAGTTTGTTTAGACAGCAGGCGGAAAGGTATTCGCTCGCCGAAATTAAAGTTCGGTGGTGCTGAAAATAACCACTGTTTATAGTTTAGATAAGCTGACTACGGAGCCGGAGTAGATCAAGCCAGCAATGCTGCCAGTAATGACACTGTAGTATTGGTATCTAAATGGATAATGGGTGTTAATATGACATTCACTCTTTAAATGCATTATTACAAGACGCACATAAGCGCATAAAGTTAGTTCGTTTAAACGCACGTAGCATATGAAACAAGAAAAGAACAGTTGCTTGACCTTTTCAGTCACCTTTCTTTTAGTTTGACATACAAATGTTCTCAGAAACCTGGCTAACATTAGGTGAAGACCCTCCTTTGTTTGAAGACAGCACTTATAATGGTTTAGTGTGTACCGAGAGGAAAGGAGGTGGAGTGGCTATTTATGTTATAGAATTACTCAACCGAGAGATCGTTTCCGAATTTTTCACAGTAAATGAAAACATCGAATGTCTCATGATACGCCTTCAAATGGGTTGCTATAGATTACAGTTACTATAGTTACAGGCCATCCTCGGGTAGCAAGCATGAATTTTTGTAGTGAATAGAAAGTATCTTGCATTTCTCATGTCGCTCTGGATTACCTTTCGCGGTCATGGGTGATGTCTACATAGACATGCTTTCGCTAGATGCCCCAGCTAAGCAACTAACGGAGCTCAAGAATTATTTCGCTTGTGAAAATATTAACACGGAACCAACACGACAGACGGCTGTAACAACAACTTTGCTCGATATCTATATCACGAACATTTGCTTGCCATCGTGCGCTGCTGGGTTACTTTCACTAGAGATAAGCGATCACCTGCCCACGTTCTGCGCTTTTCCGTTGTCTCGCGGTCACTATCTGGCTAATAAAAACAAAAGGATGTTATTTCGTAAAACCAATGCGTGCACGTTGGAGATATTTCGTCACCGAGTGATTGAGGAAAACTGGGAATGCGTATTTGAGGAAGTTCACCCAAACTTGGCATATAACCTATTATTCGCAAAACTAAAAAAATTGTTATCGTGTAGCTTTTCCTGAGGTGCTAAATTTTTTTCAAAATAAAGAAATAAGGAAGCCATGGATTACAAGTACCTTACATAAAAAAAATAACGGAAGAAAATTTCATGTTCCATGCATTTATAAACTTACGTGACACCGATAAATTAATCGAGTTCAAGAAGTTTAGAAACCAGCTTAGTCGCGAAATGAAATACGCTAAAATGAATTATTACGGAGATGTTTTCGGCAAAATAAGCAATGACCCAAGGAAAATCTGGGACGAGGTGAGAGGTTTGTTGGGTCAGAAAACAGAACTGTATAACCACTAAAGAGACAGAAACGGGTGTCCTCAGCGGCTACAATGCAGCAACGCCAATGAACAATTATTTTGTGACTAGCTGTGATTCCCACGATGTCTGTGACGGAGATGGACCTAATCTGTGAATCAATAATTACAGGATTCCCAACACTATTTTATTAAACCCTGTCAGAGATCGTGAAATCAAAGAAAGCTGTAAAAAAATCTAGAACAAATGTGCTGCAGGTTGTGACGACGTAAAACCGGCAATGCTTAAGTAGATAACCGACGTAATATCAGCTCCTTTTGCCCATATTATCAACCTATCTTTTACTACGGCCATTTTCCCAGACAAGTTGAAAATTGCTCGCGCATGTCCTACCTTCAAAGGAGGCAACCAAAAACAGATGTCCAGTTATCATCCAATATATCAGTTCTGCCTATTTTGTCAAAAATATATTAAAACGCAATGACTGTCCGGCTGCAGATTTTTTTATAGGTAGAGTTTTATCAATGATGTTCAATTTGGCTTCCAAAAAACAAATCTGCCGAGCTAGCACTGCTTAAAATAAAAGATCGTATAATAGATAACTTTGAGAAAAAAATATACACAGTTGGGCCCTTTATTTACCTACGCGAAGCGTTCGACACCGTATGTCGTGACGTTCTTTAGGCAAACTGAACGCATGTGGTATAAAAGGCATTGCACGTGAATTGTTGCAAAGCTACTTAAGCAGTCGCTGCCAATCATCATCATCATCATCAGCCTATATCTTATGTCCACTGTAGGACGAAGGCATCTCCCTGCGATCTCCAATTACCCCCGTCTTGCGCTTGCATATTACAACATGCGCCTGCAAATTTCCTAACTTCATCATCCCATCTGGTTTTATGCCGACCTCTACTGCACTTCCCTTCTCTTGGTATCCATTCTGTAACCCGAATGGTCCACTGGTTATCCATCCTACACATTGCATGGCCTGCCCAGCTCCATTTCTTCCGCTTATTGTCAACTAGAATATTGGCTATTCCCGTTTGTTCTCTGATCCACACCGCTCTCTTCCTGTCTCTTAACGTTAGTTCTAAGATTTTTCGTTCCATCGCTCTTTGTGCGGTCCTTAACTTGTTCTCGAGCTTCTTTGTTAACCTCCAAGGTTCTGCCCCATATGTTAGTACCGGTAGAATGCAATGATTGTACACTTTCTTTTTCAACGACAGTGGTAAGCTCCCAGTCAGGATTTGGCAATACCTGCCGTATGCACCCTAACCCAATTTTATTCTTCTGTAAATTTCTTTCTCGTGATCCGGGTCCCCTGTGAGTAATTGACCTAGATAAACGTACTCCTTTACAGATTCTAGAGGCTGACTGGTGATCCTGAATTCGTGTTCCCTAGCCAGGCTATTGAACATTATCTTTGTCTTCTCCATATTCATCTTCCTTCGCTACCAATACGTAGTAATAAATAAGGAGTCATCAGCGTACGTTGATGTGAAGAAAGGAGTACCGCAGGGCTTCATGTTGGGTCCCTTCCTATTTATATATGCGTAAATGACCTATGCCACATTCCAGATTTTCCCAAACTAGTGATGTACGCAGACGACACAAATAACGTTTTTGCGAGTCCTTCACTGGTCGATCGCGATAGAAATCTGAATCATTTTCTGAGTGCTCAAACTTTCTAGAAGTGAAAAGAATCTACTGCAGACCACCTATTCTATTCACTTCTAAAGAGCTTGAGCACTTTATAAAGGACCAGGGAATCCGCATTCTGTACTCTTGTTTGTATAACCGCAAACGAACGGGAAAATTGAACGTTTCAACTGAGTTTTCAAGTCGCGTATTCAAGTGACAGCTTTAGAGCAGAGTCCGCTTCGATTATATCTGGGTCAATCCAATGATCAATGCAAATTATGTAAAGGTAGGGTGGGTCTGCCACATATTCTGTGGGCAAGCTCGAAGGCGGCTACTTTCGAGGGTCGCGAAATTCAAAAATGGCAGCAGTGGGAGTCCCTGCTGCTCAGCTCAGACCAGCAAGACCAAGTCTGGGTCATCCAGCAAGCTGATGCAGTCGTTGAGACCCAGGGGATCTCGACCATCTGCTAGGCGGAGAGAGGCTACGTCCGCCCTCGTGATTGCTGGCACAAATAAACGTTGAATCTCTCCCTAGAAGTGAATTGTGGACCATTGTCACAAACGACCTCATCCGGGTAATCTTCTCAGGAACATACCTAGAGCAAGAACTTTGTGACGGTAGCTGTGAAGACGTCTCTACTGAAGTGCACTTCGGTCCACTTCAAAGAATAGCCCACCAGTGTAACCGCATATCAACAGTCGTGCAAGGCTTGCTCCAAGGGACCCACGATGTCGAGTGCTATCTTTTTTTCATGGGCCCTCTGGGAATTGTACCGGCTGAAGTAGAGTAGCAGTTACTTTGGCGCTCTTGTCTGCTGCATGACAGATGCTGCAGATCTGAATTGCAATCTAAACTTCCCGATCAATGCCGGGCCACTAGAACCGTTCTTTAGACGTGAATTTATCTTGATAATTCTGGGATGGGCCTCATGTGATGAGGTGACCCTTTGTGGCGTCAGTGATTGTGGAACATGCGCTCTCCGTGGAGGAACAAATTCCCAACAACAGAAAATTCTTGACGCACCTTGTGGAATGGTTTAACTTCAACCGGAAGTCATTTGTGGGAAGGCCACGATGACTGAACGTCAGAAATGACTTGCTGTAACGTGTTGTCTTCAGCCCACCACTGCTAGAATTGGTCTTTGGTGATGCAAGATGGCCCTTGAATGAATGCTCCAACTTCGTCTGTCGAATTTTCCTCCTGTGGCAACGAAACTGGAAGGCGGTGCAGAGCATCTGCGACTTGGTTTTCCAATCCCTTCCTGTACTGTAGAATGTGGATATACCATAGAAGTCGTTGTGCCCATCGTGCTATACGAAGTGGTCGTCTGCCAGTGCCTTGACTTGAAAGTAGAGATACCAGAGCCTGGTGGTCTGTGCACAATGTGAAATGGCGTCCCGAAAGATACGTATGCCAATGCTCAATCGCCCAGACACACGCGAGTGCTTCGCGTTCTCCAACAGCGTACTTTCTCTTTGCAGGAGACAGAGTCCTTGAAGCAAACGCTACAGTACATACTTCGTGTCCGTGTATTTGCTGAAGAACTCCGCGTCCGCATTCTGATGCATCTGTAGCGACAACGACTGGAAATGGTCCGTCGAACATCCGGAGTACTGTAACGGAATCGAGCACGGACTTTCCCTTTCAGAAACTGGCATCAAAGTTCTCAGACCAAACAAAGGGAACATTCTTGCGAAAAAGAGCCCGCATAGGCTCGACGACATCGGCTAAGTTAGGAATGAACTCGGCGTAATATTCCACTAACTCAAGAAAGCATCGAAGACCGGAGGCATCTGCCGGCGCAGGGATGCTTTTGATGGATTCTACCTTCTCCGGTTGGAGAATGATGGCATCAGCGTGACTTTGTGACCCAGGAACGAAAGCTCATTTGTGCATAGTACACACTTGTCATTATAAGCTTGAGCCATGCTTGTTTTATACGCCTTAGAACAGTCGTAAGGTTTGCCCATTGGTCTTTCTCTCTTTTCCGAGAAACAATCATGTTATCGATGCACGTAACACAAGACACGAGAGCACCCTTGAAGAATTTGCGACATCATTCACTGGAAGGCAGCGGGGCGTAAGCCCATCTAAAGCACACGCGCTTGAACCGGTAAAGTCCTTCGTGTGCTACAAAGGCTGTCAAATTACGACCCTGGTGATAAGCAGATGCCAGATCTAACTGGGAGAAGTGTGTTGCTCCCACAAGACTGCGCAGAAGTTCTTCAGTGTGGGGAAGCGGAAAATTGTCCGGAAGAGCGGTCTTGTTGGCTGCTGTTCACGCAAGCGTATAACCCCATCTTTTTTTTTTAACAACTACTATAGGGGAGACCCATTCTGTCGCATTGACACGCTCGATCACGTCCGTCTCTTCGAGCTGAAGAAGTTTTTCCGATACCAAGGGTCGTAAAGGAAATGGTAGGAGGCGAACTTAGACGCAACGGGCTGGACAGATGGAGGTGTTTTGACGGGGTGGACAAAGTTCTTAACTAGACCAAGGCCACTTTCAATGAGACAATGAAACTCTTCCCTTAAGTGGCTTGGAAGTCTAGTATACAATGTAGGAGGGCTCTTGGCCGAACAATCTTCTTTGCTACTAGCTGAAGTGGCAATTGTCTGTAGACAATAAAGGGATGAGTTATCAATTTCTAGATTAAGAGCCTTAATCGCATCGAGACCTACTCTTCGCAATGTCGCGTTCATGTGGACTCGACAGCGCAAGAGGGCGCGTCCGTTATGTCGCTCGTCGCTGTAACTTGATGATCCACTATGATGTTGCCACTGTTGCAGCTCCTCAAGTCGACAGACCTCAGCTAGTGACGGTCGTTTTGATGTTCACCTACGGATAAAGTGATGGTTTCTCTATTTTTTTCTTATTTTATTTCCTTACTACCCTGTCTCCAGAGTAGGGTAGCAAACCGGACGTGCGTGAGTCGAGGTGATCACCTTAGGCTTTTCTTGCTTTTTTTTCTCACTCTCTCTCGCTTTTGAACATCGAAATTGAATGAGCATCATGTTACTCCCAGCGTGACCAGCGCTGACTCAATTGTCATATGCCGATGCCGTAAGAGAAAAAAAGAAAACATAAATGAACAGGGCTCTGGCGACATGAACAAACGCACTTATCTGAGTGTTCCGAGGGTTTCACGTGAAAGCTGTCGTCTCTAAAAGACAAAACAGGCGACGGCAAAGTGGTAGAATCAGGCCCCACAGTAAGTTGTTTTGACCCTTTATATGACTGTGCCAATCTATGTTTGCGTTTTAGAGAGAGTAATACCGTGCCAAGAAGTCTAAACTTCTACACATTAGTGAGCTAGTCCGCGCATTTCTTTGCTTTGTATGTGCTGAAAATCCGTTGCGCTACGCGATAATTTGCACAATGCCTTGAATATGTTTTTGTCTATATTTCACAGCACTATAATCACGCTTTTCTCATGTTAGTCTATAAACACTGAAACTAAAATAAATGTACACGAAAGGGTGGTGCAGCCAACTTGCTTTCCAGCTACACATTGCTCATCTGGCCATTCCATCGAGATTACATATTTAGAGCACGTTCTAAGGTAATAAATATGGCTGCGCTTGACGGGAATGGTTGGATGGATGGATGGAAGGAATAAACTTTATTGAAGTCGTGCCGATCATGACTCATCACGAAACGAGCCGCTCCCACGTAGGGACCGACAGGCCAAGCCTCTTGAGCGCATCGCGGGCCTGCTGGACAGCCCAGAGTTGGTCAGCCAGAAGCGGGCTTCGGAGGGCCGCCTCCCACCTGGCTTCATCGTTCCTGTTGATAGAGCGTGATAGGGCACACCGCCACCAGAGCATGTGTTCTAACGTGGCTATCACGCCACAGTCGCGGCAAGAAGCATCAGTATAATTATCGGGGTAGATCTAATGTAAAAGGAAGGGATTACGATGAGTGCATGTTTGCACCAGGCGTGGTGTTAAAGCTTGTGCCCGGTTAAGTTTCGGGTGTGGGGGGGGGGGCACAAGTCCTAGGTCCAAGATGGAAGTGCTGAGTAAGCTCGTTGCAGGTGGAGGGGCCGTCCCGATTTTCAATGCAGTCGTCGATGGAGCGTGTCGGAGTCAAGTGATAGGCAAGTTCTCGCGTAGCCCCGAGATCCGACCCGTTGTGTTTGGGGGGAGCAGCCTCAATCCAACCCAGATATGCAGGAAAGAAGTAGATAAAATGATGCGTAATCGTTTTGCCCTCAAGCAGTTTGAGGACCTGCTTCCAGATGGGGCCCTTTGCAAATGTCCTGGCCGCAGAACGGTGTCGCTGTAAACAGCGTCTCTTGAGTCATCTAATAAAGCTAAGGCAATTGTCATTTGCTCAGCCAGTACAGAATTTTCCGCCCGAACCGAGGCAGCATTAAACACCTTTTGTTTACCGTCAACCACAACACCTGTAAATGCACGCCGACCTAGGTAGCGGCATCCACAAAGCTGAACGGTCGCAGATCACTATGTATCTTCTTGAGGAGGCTGGCCCCTCTCACCATACGCCAACCCCGATTATGCTCGGGATGCTTATTCCTAGGAAATGTGCAACAGTAATGTTCTCCTGTACAGAGTGGGGAATACTTGAGTATAGTTGCGTAAGCGCGTCCGGCTGGTAACCGAGTTCCTGCAAGATACATCTGCCCGCCTTGGACGCGGAGAGACGAACCAATTGAGCGCACTCCTGAGCCTCCGCGATCTCCTCTAGGGTATTATGTAAACGAAGTTGCAATAAGCGATCCGTGCGGGAATACACCGGTATACCCAGAACTCGCTTGGCAATCTTTCTGAGTTGTGTGTTCAATTTGTTCCTTTCAGTCCTTTTCCACTGGTGCATAGCTGCCACATACGTGAAGTGGCGCAAGACGAAAGCCTGCATCAACCGAATTAGGTTATCCTCTTTGAGTCCATGGTGCCGATTCGACACTCTCCGAACCTGCCAAACGGCACTGTCCGGCTTAGCAATTAGCCTATTCACGGTATGCCCATTCCTGCCTCCCGATTCTATAATCATGCCCAGAACCTTGATCGAGTCGACCCTGGGTATACAGCCCGGCCTCTGTCCTTTGTACATAAATTGATGTCCGTAGTCTCTAATGGCACTAAGTCCGTGAGTTTCAGGCCTCGCTTTTAGGACTATATAAGACGAACTCTGATTTTGATGGGCAACATCTCAGACCAGTGGGTTCCAAATAAGCCTCTATGGTATCTATGGCCACCTGAAAGGCTCCCTCCACATATCCATCACTACCTCTCGTGCACCAAATGGTGACGTCATCAGCATACATGGTATGCTTAATTCCCTCAAGTTCCAGAAGCCACCTGGCAAGTCCTACCGTGGCTGTGTTGAATAAAGAAGGGGAAATGACAGCACCTTGTGACCGGCCTTTGCCACCAAGTTCGAGTAATGACGATTGCAATTCAGCTACCCGGAAGGTAGCCGTCCGGCCCGTGAGAAATGACCTGGCATAACTGAGAAATATATTTCAGAATGTGCGAATGAAGAATGTTGTCAATAGCCTTTTCGAGGTCCAAACCTAGAATGACCCGGACATCCCCGGAGCAGCGCTATAAGACTTGATGCTTAATCGGCTTCATAGCATCCTGGTGGACAATCCCGCCCTAAATCCTATCATGGTGCGGGAAGAGATATCGTTATCGCCTAGAAATCGGATCAGATGGTTGAGGACCGCATGCTCAGCAACCTTGCCCACACAGGATGTGAGCGAGATGGGCCTCAGATTGTCTACAGTGAGCGCTTTACTCGGTTTGGGAATGGGAACCATGAGGGCAGTCCTTCAGGGAATCGGGACGATTCCGCGGTGCCATATTTGATTAATCTGGTTTGTGAGCTACTCAATAGACCTATCGTCCATATTGCGAAGCGTCTTGTTAGAAATGCCATCCGGTCCCCCGGCGGACCGGCCATTAAGGCCGTGCAAAGCTATGCAAATCTCCTCTACCTAAAACTCCGCATACAGATAGGGGTTGTCCAGGCCTAAACAACCTAGATAGTCGTGAGACTGTCCGAACCCGACGACAAGAACATACTTGTCGGCCAGATGACGGACCAACTCTCACTTGGAAGCCATCCGCATGGCCTAATGTATAATTCGGGCGAGAACGTGCCTCTGGTTTGATGTAGTGTTAGGTTCATTAGGTGTTTTAACAGGTTCCAGGTTTTACCATTGCGCACCTGCCCACCAATGGAATCACAGACCTCGTCCCACTGTTTCCTAGAGAGGACTCTGTACGAGTTGCATATCAAGACGTTTCGAAGCACAACGATACAAAGTAGAAAGCTAATTTTACAAAACTATGTTAATTAGAATTGAAAGTAGCCTAGCTTGAGACTTAGTTTTACTAAGCATGATGCTGGTTTTGTTTGGCATTCCTTTACTTTATTTATGGCGCATAGCCACTTTAGAAGATTGGCGAGGTGTCAGATGGAACTAAAAAAACGCTTATATATTGTTAGAAAAATAGAACTTTTCGGGAAAAAACAAATTAAGAATACCTTAAAAACTATTTTAAAAAAAATGCCTTAAAACATACAAAAATTTTTCCACGGCGTCGAAAGCATTGATATGACATGTGATCAAGAGAGGAGGCTCCGAGAAAAAAATGTCTTGTGGGGAGAAAAATTTATACCATGTTTAGAAGCAGTGCTTCTAAACGTTTTACCTTAAAGATGATTTATCTGTGTGCATTTTGTCTTCGAGCACTATGCGGATCGCTGTTAGATATTCATTTGGAAGAACAGAAAATTGTTGGCTACTGGCAGATTTAGTCTTGCGATGTTTGCCCTCAATTGCTCCGCCAGAATGTCAGCTGCCTGTGTGTACAGCTTAAGAAACATAAAGTTTATAGTTTAGAGAATCATCAGCCCGAAGCGCTGCCGGATACATTGAAGGGGAACAAGACGATTCGTCACAGCAAGGCAGAACAGTACGCTAGCCAGCATCCTGTGAGTCTTCCAGCGCACGATACCACTTCGGCCATTTAAAGGGACAATAAAAGTAGCACTGAATCAGTTTATATGGATAAATTATTCTGTAAGAAATCCACTTTCGTCTTTTTGTCGCAATAGGTTGGTTATTAGAAGAGAAAATGACGGTCATTGTTTCAGCTCTGAATTTTGTGCTGGAATCGAAGGGCCGGTTCGTCAGTGGAAGGTCATGGATTGAAACGCGTTTTCTTTTATTGCGATAGCAATTATATGGACACTCAAAAGCAGATTTCTGCCGTCGGCGTCGCCGTCGCCGTCGGCGTCGCCGTCGCCGTCGCCGTCGCCGTCGCCGTCGCCGTGAGGTTCCGTATGACGTCAATGGAGATGAAATCGTGGCCGCGCGGTAGGTAAGTGGTTCTTGAGGGAAAGGGAAAGGTTGGGGAGGCCGCGCGCCGCCGAACGCTGTATGTGCGAGTGAAAGGGCGCGAGGGACGCGCTCTTTCACGGGGAGTGAACGCACGGCGGAGAACAAACGCGCGTTCTGCGCCGTGCTTCCTTAAGGGCTGCAGAAGTAGGCGTCTCTTTCCTCCTTTACAATCACCATATATGTAGAGCAAACGCGCCTTCTTCCGATGCGCGAGAGACCGTGGGGGAGGGGGGGAAGGGGGAGGGAAGGGAGGCGACGTTTAGCTGCGGCACCAAGTGCCTATTTATATCAGAGGCTCCGGCAACAGTCACCAACGCCGCACGCATTTTGAGCGAACGCGGGCAAAATGCCGACGGCGTCGACAACAGTTCGGCGCGTTGCCGGTGCTGCTGCATGTCCAAGTTTATACAGCTGATAAAGCTAATATCATTACTCCGTATATCTCTCTACAAATTTGCTATCGCAATTGATGCTTCACCTTTCAGGTGAAACTGCGACAACTTTTTCTTTCGCATTTCGGGCGTTGTGGTTCAGTAAACGTTCTTGAAACTTCATACTTTCAGTCTACGGCACTTTTAGGACACGATGTAGTCTTTTTTTTTAATGCGAAGCATTTCTTGCAGGCGGCTCTGTCTCTTGTCCTGCGTCCCACACCCCCACAGCGCATGCGCGTCCCTCCCCTTCTCTCTCTTCTCCTACACTCCCCCTTTCTCTCCTCTAGGAATCCTGTACGAAGCGGCGCCCGCGTCCCACACCCCCACAGCGCATGCGCGTCCCCTCCCCCTCTCTCTCCTCTCCTACGCTCCCCCCTTTCTCTCCTCTAAGAATACTCTACGGAGTGGCGCCCGCGTGCCACACCCCCACAGCGCTTGCACGTCCTCTCCCTCACTCTCTCCTCTCCTACGCTCCCCCCTTTCTCTCCTCTAGGAATCCTGGATGGAGCGGCGCCCGCGTCCTACACCCCCCAGCGCATGCGCGCCCCCTCTCCCTCTCTCTCCTCTCTTACGCTCCCCCCTTTCTCTCCTTTGGGAATCCGGAGCGGCGCGCTCGACAGGTGCTGTGACAGCTGCATACTCCGCTGGGGGCGCCATGGTAGTTCCGCGGTATGAAAATGACGGAGCTTGCGCGCCTCATTCTACTGTGCAGCGCAGCGATGAGCGCTCGGGCCGCCGCCGCGAAACCATCTCCCGCTGAAGCTAACCATCTCCCCGCTGCTTCGCATCCACACATGGTTCCCTTTAGCGGGAGATGGAGTAATTCTTTTACCGGTAAATATTTAACTATGCCCGAGCAAATGGCCTCAAATATTCATGACATCACGGCTAGCAATTGCGGCAATCTTGAGGTGGCTTCGCCAATAATCTTTCGTGTTTGCGTTTTTTTCTAGCGTACCAAGCCTCCCGTAGAGCGTGGCTTGTTTGGTATTGTGTAAGGGTAATTTATTAAGGCACCCGAAGTAATTTTTCTCTTTATTGTCCCTTTAAAGGTGACTGACGATAGTTTGTTTGAGGTGAGGCTGTGTCCTTTGTTTGCCCTATAGTTCTTGTTGTATCATGGGTAAAAATGTCAGCCTGATCCTTGTCTGCTACGTCTAGATGCTAGGGCAGCCACTGAAACCATAGTGGAACCAAGGCTGCAAAGTTCCTCGAAAATGCTTAAGGGGACACCAAAGAGAGCAGTGATTTTACCTGTATCAGTAATGTTCCCCTTTACATTACTGTAGATGCGCCACTCTTACCCTGAGAACAGGTTCGGTAAGCCTTAAAAAGCGCAAGAAGGATAGAAAAGTGACGACGCTATCTTGAAGTTTTTACGGCGGCTCGACGTGACGTCATAGTTATGACGGCATCAGCTAAAGCATAGCTAATCACTTATCGCTAAATATGAACTGCAAAGGAGGCAAAGAGTAAACATTGCAAGTTTAGGCTAACTTTGCTGAGCCAACCTGGCCGAAATAAAAAAAAAATGGCTGCATATCTGCTTGCTTCGCTGCAAATAACGTCGAAAGACGATAGTCTTCTGCCGCCCCTGATACGTAACATTTTCTCCAACGCACAACGATCCTGCCACCATTCCCCCCAACATCAGAAAGAGGTTCATCATCAAGCCACTGCCAAAGAACATGCTGGCAGGTCATCACGACGGCAGACGGAAAGCAAGAGCTCAAGCCCTGCACAAAACCCACTGGTCCAACTCCGAAGCAGCATACGACGACGCTGCTCAATATTCCTTGCCACATAACACGTACGCAATCAGCGTAATTAGCCTACCCAAGATCATCAACAACAACGACAACCAATTTACGCCCCGAGCAACACCAACAAGGACGGCCTGTTCTGTCCGTGCCCTCAATTCGGCGGAGGCAGAAGAGGCGGACATTGCCCTCGCTGCAGCAGCCGGATTTACAACTATAATCAGTGACTCAAAGACCGCCATATCCAACTTTGCACGTGTAATCGTGGCCCCAGCCACGCTACGAATACTGCATCCCCTACTCTCCCCTAAACACCAAGATAGTGAAGAAGAACCCACCCTAATTGAATTGATTTGGGTCCCGGCTTACGCAGGGAACCCGGGGAACGAGGCGGCCCACCAATGTGCTCGAGGATGCGTCAGCCGAGCGGTGGGTCCCATCTCTGACCCAGTGGACCTGGTCAGCGAGCCACTGACCACATGCCACGATATTGCCTAATACTACCGCCTCACAAGACGGACAAACCCCCGCCTCATCCCAAGCTCACCAAAGGACAAGAAGTCACCTGGCGCCGACTCCAAACACACTCCTTTCCCAGCCCACAAATATACGCACACTTTTACCATGACTTGACAGACCCACACTGCTCATTATGTGGTTCCATAGCCTCCCTAAATCATATTCTCTGGGACTGCAGAGAAGATCCCCCCCCCCCCCACGCCACCAGATCTCCTGGCCGCTCCCTCGCCTGAAGCGTGGGAAGCGTTGCTTATGAACCCGAACCTGGAGGTTCAACTTCAGGCCATCAAAAGAGCCGAGGAGGTGGCTGTGAGGCATCACCTCGTAGCCACCCCTCACTAAGCCAAATTAGCAAAATAAAGTTGTTTCCTCCTCCTCCTCCCACTCCGCCCATGATGGATGCAACGGAGGTTTTGCTAAATTCAATTCAAATTTTCCTCGTTCGCCCTGTTCTAACGCCATCGGTTGGGACCTTTAATTACTGTAGGCTTAAAGCCCGCTATAGAGCCGCGGATTCAGTCTGCTTGTTTTAACGCGTAGCGTGTCTTCGATACCATTTCTAACCCGTTGATTTTTCATTTACTAACGTAAAAACCAGTCCAATGTTTATTCTTAATTAAATGAACGCTGTGGATCACGGTTATGTACATATATTGTGTCTAAAATAGGCCGGAGGTTCCCTATTCGCGGTATAATTTTGATGTGTATGACGCCGTGCCACCAGTGGTAGTAGCTTGGTTGGTTTTGGCCGGGCGGTTGAATCGAGTTGCAGACAGACGAAGTTTTTCGCGTTTAGGTAGCCCAAGAAAGACTATCGTCTTTAAGAAAAAGAAATGCTTTAAATGCATGACGCCCCGCTGACGTACCTGTGCGGGGTTCAGGTGCTAAATAAAGAAAATGAGACTTTGACATCCATATCTTTGTAATGGTCAACTTATTATCGCAAAAAACTAGAATTATGTTTTCGAATAATATTTATCAGTCTAAACTGATTTAGTGTTTGTCCTTATTGTCCCTTTAACGAACATTGTGTGTAGGCATTTATTAGGCCAAAAGACGATGTAATGATGGCGCTGCAACTTAACAGCAAAGTGCCATTCAGACGCCGGACAAATTGAAACAAACACGGTTGGTATTTGCAACTTCCAAACATTTACTTGAAGAAAAAGAAACTGTAGATATGGAGTGATACAGATGCCACTGTGTAGGCGTTGGCGATACAATAGTCTATGCTCCGGGAAACCGAGAAAAGCCACACTCGGGAGAGAAGGCAAAAAAAAAAAAAAGAAAGCGGCAGCCGTTGCATATACAAAGATCGGGTCAGTTGTCCGACCGCGGAGACGGCAATCAAAATAGTATCACCATTGAAATTGCTGGTATACTGTTACAAACCAATCGTCACCTACGAGTTACACATCTGCCCAATTGTAACTCGCATACCCGCAAGCGTGCTTCGTGTACATTTCGGCCAAACTTCACGATTTTACATTTAACGAAAGGTTTTTCGTGCGGTTTTAATACATGGTAAGGCCAGCAATGCAGTTGACCTCAAGGAAATGTTGCATTGTTTGGAGTTGGCTCACCGCAAAGGAATCTTAAGTGTGGCCATTCAGAGAGCAGAAACGTGTTTACGACCTGGCCTCGAAAGCCAAACATGGCAGCGAGAAAGGTTAGTGAGGACAAGAACGAAACGTGAGAGGAAGGGCACCCGGAATGATGGTGGCGACGCAGTTCAACGACACATATCTTTTAGGACGACCACCGAATCGTCATCTAGAGCGCAGCCTGGATGCCTTTTATTACGGGAGGTATTAAACAAAGACAATTAAAGAACTCTGTTTTCTAACTGCACCTTTAGGTTATGCCAATAATTATTGAAGTTAATCTTCCCACACGACCTTTTCATTGACACACGATGAAGGAAACACATGCGAGGTAATCATCCTGATCTTTCACGCCCAAGTGTGGGGCTTCCGCAAATCTTTCAACGTTATTATTTGGCATTGCCTTCATGCCTCATGCTGGAAACTGCAGGACATCCCTGACATAAAAGTTCTTGTTTATGTTGACCACCTCACATTTCGGTCTGCTCACAAGGGCTGCGCGGCACAATAGCACTGTCGCACAGTAAGTGAAGACCACTTATCGCAACTATCGTCACCGAAATCTTTCTACATAAACGTTGGCAACAAAACGGGCAGGAAGTTTGGTTGAGATAGCAACTTCCAACTCCAGATTTTCCTGCATGTAGTTCCCGAGGCTGAACAGCCGCGAATGCTCCGCCTCAAAGTACGTCTATCCTGTTTTAGTGTAAGATGGTTTTGCCGCAAAACATAAGTTGGGGCCTTATAACGTAGAACAATTATAATCTGTTTTTATTCCAATTTCCGGACGTCAAATTTATGTTACCGCCAACGCAAACATCAGGCGTTGACCCGCAGCGTTGTTTTACCAGGCCAATGAAATGCTCTCTTCTTTCATGGGAGGTCACTTTTGTTTGCTTTTAAAGATAACAGCCTTGCCTACCTTGACAGGTTTTTCTCATCTAATTGGCTTCCAAGAAGCGAGAAGCTCACAGAAAGGGAGAAGCTTTCGGTGGGGACGGGGTAGCGCAGTGAAAGTATATGTATCTTTAGATGAGGAGGGCAATGCCGGCTTCGGCAACCGGCCCGCTTCTCCTTGCTTGGTTTTCGGTGGCTGGTAGAAAATCGCGGTGGCGTGCAAGGGAAGGGTAAACATACCGCTATAACGAACCTCAGTGAAGAAGAGTTGGTAAAGCGATGTTGTATACGTGCCGAAAGGGCTCGACCACGTTATGCTGTCACACAAAACTTTTATTATGCCCATATAAATCTATCCTCCCCGACAGTTCTGCGAAGCCAGAGCTAGAGTGATCCGCGGGCAGGCATTTTCTATTTATTTCGGAACAGAACAATCGGCGTCCATTCTGAAAAAAAAAAGATAAATTTTGTTCGGCCTAATAATGCATCTTTATGCGTATACTTCACTTTTACGTGGTGAGTTTTCGTGGTTTTGTGACGTTGTGTGACAGACAGGCGAAGTGGGCGCCGCCCGAAAGCTTTTAACGAAGAGCTGAGCCCTGACGGAAAGAAAGTCGTAGAATCGGAAACGATCATTCTTTTGTTTGGTTTAATTATGCCTAATCATTGTGTGCTCGTCATGTGAGGTGATGAATTTACGCGGTTTTCCTGAGCGCTGAAGGCCAAGCAAAGTGGGGGTGAGCCCGAAAAAATCTTGACCAATCGTGGATGCCTGATTGCAAAGATAGAATATAAACACTTGGAATATCTTTACGTTATAGCGCCCATGTTCACCTGGTTCGCATAATTCCACCAATGAGTGCCGGGGCGAGTACTAATGTAGTTCGTGGCCTCTTGTGCTCTCTCCAGCAACCGTGCATTATATACCAAGTGCATTTCCTACGAGGGACTTTTCAACAGTGGTACAAATTTTCAGTCATTATAAGAAGCACCTTGAGAGCCATTACGGCTCTCCCTTGTCTAACACTACACCTGCACTGCAAGAGCCGGCACAACTTAGCACCATTTTTGTTCTGGTCAGCCTACGGCAGATAGCAGGAAATCTTAATACCTCACAATCCGGGAAACGTTGTGCTTTATTCGTATTTGATGCGAAGACTCACCCTGAGATGATCTGTTAAACGACCTTTCACTATGGCATTTCCATACGGTCACCCCTAGAAAGACAAGACCGATAACAAGCTCTGCGGTCGTGTTTAAATGGTGTCAGTACTCGCGACGACTGTTCTTACAAGAAGACAGCGTGATGCATGGGGACGCGGTGGTTAGCCCAAGACGAGAACAAATACCTTTCTTAAATTCAACGCAGCCTAAAATCTAATGTACCCGTTGCTGCCCGCCGATAAGCACATTTACACGTCCATTCTTATGCAAGCAGCCATTTTCAAATTGTCTAATGTCAACAAAGCACGCATCAATACTAGCTGCCTCCGAGTTCGATACTCTAGCAAGGGACCAAAATACTGAACGTCTATGAACAGGTTCATAGGTTAGTTAGGAAGTGATTCATAAGTTATAATTAAAGGTCATAATTAGCTTTCACGTTTTACCACCCTATTGCACAGGTGCATGCACATGATCAGGGCCACAACATTGAGCTTACGGACCTCAATGCTCACACTTTCTCGCCCCCAGTGACACCCCTCGTATTCCCCTTTCCTCTGATCCCCGCTGCGTCTTCATTGCCCAACAATCTCTCCTGCGAATGGATGCATGTGTCTTCCCCGCATCTATGCCAGAGACTTCGGGCAATTTAGCTCAGGAGACTTCGAGCCAGAGAGACCGTTGCACCAGCCTTCATTTCCACCTGGGGCCTACCATTGAAAGGCTATGCCAAGTATCTGAAGGGCTTCACTCTGATGTCTGCAGCAGCTGCCTGTCATCGACTTTCCACATGCCTTGGGACAAAGACAGTGGGTAAAAATCTTGCCAAGGACGTTAAGAATTGACTTATCAGCTTTGACTTATCTGCTAATCATGAGCGATAATTCAAGGACAATGCATTTAACTAGCGGTTCTCGCCATATCTGGATAAAACAGGCCTCCATTCTTAGAAGTTCAGTTCAGGATCTCACGCTTATGTGTGAATCGGTTGTACGTTTAGTTGCTGTTTACTGAAATGTTTTCATGTCTCCAAATGTGTAGCTGATTGATTCCAGCTCAATGGTTAAGAATGAAGATATTAATAGATCCATTATCGTATATCATTCATTCCCTGGCTACGACTGTATAAACAGTAAACTTCTTCAAAGTACTAGCGTCTTTTTTTCTATGATGTTAACAAAATCTTTCAGCGATATCTGTATAAAACAAAACTCTAAAAATATTGGAAAATGGGAAGGTGGTTGAAATCTCTAAATCCGGCTAAAGAAATTTACCTCTTTATTACCGATCCATGCACTTCCCTGACAAATACTTGCTGCAAATTGTTGGAACATGCCATATTCACAAATATTTCAAACTGCTTAGAGAAAAACTAAGAGACACCGCATAATTTTCGATTAACGTACTCCTGCAAAACTGAAGTTTTATTTTTAACTCATCAGTTACATCGTACCCTAATCGATCAACTGGTGCCAACTTAGTGCTTTTTAATTTTAGTCAAGCATTTGACAAGGTGTGTCACAAATTACTTCTTTTTAAACTAAGCTTGCTAAAGTTTAACACTAACCTCTTGAAAATGGATTGAACATATTTCTTACTAATCGCTTTTAGTTCGTTACCTCTAACGGTCATGATCCACCAAACCCTTACCACACCAACGAGCTTTGGGAGAGAGCCTTGACCAGCTCCGACCTCGAAGATCGGCAACCGCTGATTGCGAGGGCCCATGACGCGGCCCGAGCTCAAGACATTCTGGAATCAGGACGCCTCTCCAAAGCTGCATATCCATTATAAAGATGTTTATTCTCTCTCTCCACTCAGTAAAATTCAGTCAGGTGTACTACAAAATTCTGTGCTGGGACCCCAATAATTTTTTTATTTGTAATCATGATCTTACTGCTACAATATCCTCTCACATGAGCTTATTCGCCAGCAAATGCGTTATTTTGCCAGTAATTGTTCATGGTGGGATAAAAAATACTCAAAAATGAATTGAGTAATTAACATGGTTGGTGCGGGAAGTGGCTCTTTAATATAAATATTACCAAACGATAAGTAATGCACGCATCTCATACTAATCCTAAGGCTTGCACTTAACTTCTTAACACTGTCATTTTAGATTTTGTCAATGTTGTAGAAATATCTGGCTGTGGACATCACAAACAATTTATTTAGACCTCTCATGTAGAGTATACTATTGTCAATGACGATGACAAGCTCGGGTATTTACGGCGAAGCTCTTTAAAGCACTGTCTAATTTAATGTTTCTATGCACTACAATACACCCCAAAGATAAATGTGTGTCTGCAATATGGGATCCTAGTCAAACTATTCTAATTACTTCACTTGAATTAGTACAAAGTATTTATTAACGCGAAAGCGCTTCTTGGCTAGGTTGGCGAAAGCGCGAAACCAGCTGGCGTCTCCAAAAGGCGTCCGCGAAAGCCATGACCAGAAAGCACGTGACCTCTCCCATCGGAAATGACGCCGGCGTCAACGCCTGCCGCAGCAACTATCGGCGCGCGCTCCACTCCATGCACCGCAGCAACAACCTGCAGCCACGGCCGCGTTTATTGCCTATAGATAGGCGAAAGCGCGCCCCTCTCACACTGCCTCATTCTTTATAGCACAACGCGGCAGCACCACCCTCCGTAACAACAACCTAACCAAAAGAAACGCTTTCGCGTTCTCATCTCATAAGAATATGCTTAGGGATCCTCTTCAACTTTTCTTTGTTTCATCCTTTCAAACCGTATCGGGCCAGGAGTACACTGTGAATGAAAACCACATGTCCCCCTTACTTTCCGTCGCAAGGTTGCCGTTTTTCGTTGCTTCATCATATCAGACTTCACGATGAACCCTACGGTGACCGCTGTACATTTCAAACCGCGTCGATCACCGAAATAAGGTTGTCATTGAATCTTGTTACACGAAGTCTATATTTCAGTCTTCCGTTCCCCGTGCTTCGCAGGAATGAAACCACCTTCCCCCAAGTGTCGTAGCTATCACCATTAACGAACTTTTAACAGCGGAGCTGTGCTTAGTCGACCCTTCGCGCGTGGTGTCCGTGACTACTACCGATGCCTCTGGCGGCAGCTCGGTAGGTTTCCACCAGTGAACTAGACACTCGTCGAGTAGCGTACGTAGTCGGTGCCTCTTTTCGCCTCGTAACGTTTCAATATAACTCCCTGTTGTAGATATGTGTTTATTTCGGTTTACGAAATAGCATCACGTGAAACACATGCGCATGTAACACTCGGTGTAACTAGCACAGCTTCGCAGTTCGAGCATCTTCACGGAGTGGAAGGGCGTGGTCATTTTTTTCTTGAAACTCTAAAATCGTGTAATCAGGAATATCCTTAAGCTATTACCAGAAGTTACTGTATTAAATGCGAAGGATTTCCTGGCAAACATTTGCCACTTTGACAGTATCTATCTATCTATCTATCTATCTATCTATCTATCTATCTATCTATCTATCTATCTATCTACGTCCTGGCGCTCTCATGATCGTTTCGTTAACCTGGTGTGTAGCAAAATTGGCATAGTATGACAAGAGCGCATGACGAACATAAATGATAGGTCATGACATGAATATCATGACATGCGTGTCATGTAGGTCATGAAACAGCCACCTACGTCTTGGTTCTCTTATGGTCATTTCGTTAACTTAGTAGGCTCCCCGCACACTGCTTCAGCATAACATCGATTCCCACATGGCGTGGGATCTGTCGGCTTTTATTGCGATAGCAATTATATGGACACTCAAAAGCAGATTTCTGCCGTCGGCGTCGCCGTCGCCGTCGCCGTCGCCGTGAGGTTCCGTATGACGTCATTTGGAGATGAAATCGTCGCCGCGCGCCGCCGAACGCTGTATGTGCGAGTGAAAGGGCGCGAGGGACGCGCGCTTTCACAGGGAGGGAACGCACGGCGGAGAACAAACGCGCGTTCTGCGCCATGCTCGCTTAAGGGCTGCAGAAGTAGGCGTCTCTTTTCTCCTTTACAATGACCATATATGTAGAGCAAACGCGCCTTCTTCAGACGCGCGAGAGTCCGTGGGGGAGGGGGAGGGAAGGGAGCCGACGTTTAGCTGCGGCACCAAGTGCCTATTTATATCAGAGGCTCCAGCAACAGTCACCAACGCCGCACGCATTTTGAGCTAACGCGGGCAAAACGCCGATGGCGTCGACAACAGTTCTGCGTGTTGTTGCTACCAGAGCCGCTCACCTTACTTCGTATGACATTGCTCTGTTGCTATCGCATTCATTGCTTCGCCCTTAGGGCGAAACTGTGACATTTTTAGTTGTTTTCTAAATGCTGTGCTTGGTTACTACTGTCCTCTTCAATACCATATGACCCTGAGGGTACTTTAAATAAATGAAGAATAATAGAATAATGAATAAATAAGTAAATGAAAACTGTGGTCTCTATTTGTTCACTGAAAATAATAATGCTGAAGTCTCAATTAATGGCAAAAAACCACTGTATAGGGGATAGGCAAGAAACCGGGTGGTAATACGATTGAAAATAAAAATAAATTAGCTAATACATAAATAAGTAATAAAAAAGGAAAATAAATCAACAATACAAGATGAGAAATAAACCAATAATAAAGGAAATAAAGTAGTGAAATATTATTAAGAGAAAATGTTAATATGGCAATCTTTTTTCATTGAGATGAATGTCTCGGTGAACTAACCTTGAGTGGGGTGTAGCTAATGTATAAAACGTGTTCAATGTTGCCGAATTTGTATACGCGTTAAGCGCGCTGCATACAGAAAGAGAGTCTGTGACAATAACAACTTTTGTAGCATGAAGGAGTGACTTTCGCAAAGCAAGGGCTATTGCCAGAACTTCGGCCTGACAAATTGATGTGTAATCTGGCAGGCGAAGTGAAATATAGTAAGGTACGCGACCGAGTTAGTTGGTGTTGATCCATGACGTATAACAGTGCGAACTTAGACCGAGGATTGCGAAAGAGACAGACGTAGACTGTCTACGGCTGTCTCTTTCGCAATCCTCGGTCCAAGTTCGCGCTATTTTTATTGCGATAGCAATTATATGGACACTCAAAAGCAGATTTCTGCGTCGGCGTCGCCGTCGCCGTTGCCGTCGCCGTCGCCGTGAGGTTCCGTATGACGTCAATGGAGATGAAATCGTCGCCGCGCGCCGCCGAACGCTGTATGTGCGAGTGAAAGGGCGCGAGGGACGCGCGCTTTCACGGGGAGTGAACGCACGGCGGAGAACAAACGCGCGTTCTGCGCTATGCTCCCTTAAGGGCTGCAGAAGTAGGCGTCTCTTTCCTCCTCTACAATCACCATATATGTAGAGTAAACGTACCTTCTTCCGACACGCGAAGGGCTGTGGGGGAGGGGGGGAGGGGGGGAGGGGCAGGGAAGGGAGGCGACGTTTAGCTGCGGCACCAAGTGCCTGTTTATATCAGAGGCTCCGGCAACAGTCACCGACGCCGCACGCATTTTGAGCGAACGCGGGCAAAACGCCGGCGGCGTCGACAGCAGTTCTGCGCGTTGCCGGTGCTGCTGCATGTCCAAGTTTATACAGCTGATAAAGCTGCTATAATTACTCCGTATAGCTCTCTTCAAATTTGCTATCGCAATTGATGCTTCGCCTTTCAGGTGAAACTGCGACAACTTTTTTTATTTACAGATACTGCAGGCCCTTCATGGAAGTGAAAAAGATAAGTCGAGGGATGGTGAGTAGATTCACACACCTGCCTTTTATTCACACGAGGAAGCATCAGGCGCTATTACATCTATCGGGAAATTGGCCGAATAGGCTTACAAAAGGGCATTCAAATAAGTTGGAGGCAGCAATTTTGCGTTATTGGGAAAATGACAACAAATTCAACTTTGAGCGACAACATGGACCTATCAAACGGACTGATTTCTCTAATGCGAACATTTAAAGGTGCTAATTGTGCCTGCACCAGTACAGCCTGTGGGGTATGTAACCGTGGGCACTTGTTCTCAAGAAATGAAATTGGTTCACTAATAAAGGCATATTGTGTATGTTGTAGAGGAGATTAATAAGTTCTTAAGTAGGTTTGAGCCGTAAGCATGCGGAATCTCGTGTCAAGAGAAGGTAAGCGCGCTTCGTGATAGGATAGGAATAAACTTTATTTGTCCAACGGTTATGGCTGTTGGTGCCCGGGGCTAGGCTGCCAGGGGCCCATCGCCGGAGAAAAATCTTCCGAGATCCTCGGCAATGGCCCTGGCCCGCTGGACGGCCCACTCCTGGTCCTCGGGTGCCTCGCTGAGAAGGGCGGCTTGCCATCTCTCATCTCTGAAGCGCCCCGCTTCAGAGGGCCCTGCTGTTGTCTTCCCCCTTCCTATTGGTCCTTCTTCCTCATGGCGTTGGCATTCCCAAAGCATACGGGCCATATCAGCCCGTTCTTGCTCACACCACGGGCGGCCGGGTGACGGGTGCAGCGCTGGCCACAGGCGGTGCAGGTGGTAGGGGTTGGTGAAAGTGCCCGTCTGCAACCACCTCAGGTCGACTTCCTGGGACCTGTCGAGCCGCCCGTGGGGTTGTGAATATTTCTTACGTTGTTTCCTACAGTGATCAAGAACCTCTCGGTACGAGGCCGGATCGAAACTCCTCGATATCGCGATCGGCGTCCCCGTGGCCCCCATCTCCGTCCGCCGCGATTTGGGATGTGTTGGTAACTCCTCCGCTGGGGTCCCGCACAACAACGGCGGCGGCTGCCCTCTGCGGCTGCCTCGCGACGAGATGGGTGCCCTCGTTGTGGTTGGGCGAGGTGCCGATGTGTTTTCGGCCGTTAGTATTGCTGTTATCGTTGTTGTCGCGGCTGTTGTCTTTGTTAGTGCCAGCTCCCCGACGTGCGCGGGAAACCCTTTGAGGGACTTGTTCGTAGTCATGCCGGACACGAAGTCCCCGGCTCTGGCGTTGAGCATGCGCGCCACATCCGCAGACACCCAACCTTTGGTGTAGTTCCGGATCGCTGATTTGGAGTCGCTTATGATCAGGCTATCCACCGTACCTCCGTGGAGTACCGCGAGGGCTATGGCCATCTCCTCCGCTGCTTCGGCCGACCGCAGCCTCGTTGATGCCGTGGCTCGGATCCTTCCCTTCGTATCTACGACCGCCATGAAGAAGGCGGGCGCCGCCGCCGTCGGCCAGCCGTGTCGTTGATGTTGCCGCTGTTGCTGCTGCCGTTTTTGTCGTAGTAGTAGTAGTGATGGTGGTGTTGGCATCCCCGGTTCGTCTCGCACATTTCGTTGTAGTGTCATCAACGTTACCAGCGGGCCGCGGGTACCTGGCTGCATTGACGAAGAGCACGCCTTCTCGTCTTCCGTGCTCCTCGAGGATTGCTACCGCCCTGGGTTTACGTCTTTGCGCGTCATGCACCGGGCGCATGTTCTTCGGCATGTTTTCCGTCTGTATGGAGTCCCTGACTTCCGGTAGCAGTGTTTCCTTCAGTCCCCGCGCCTCATGATATCGAATCCCGAGCAGGTCAAGGATTCGTCTTCCCTTTCTGGTGCCCGACAGCCTCTCCAACTGCGCTATTCTCTGCGTCTCGGCGACCTCCTCGAGCGTGTTGTGTACGCCCAGCTCGAGGAGCTTGTGGGTTGGCCTGTGCCTGTACCCCCAGGGCGGTCTTGAACGCCCTGGGGGCACCCATTATTTAGGAAGACCTAAACATAATCGAAGAGCTTTTCTCTCTAAAAGAACAAGTGGTCTTACTTTATATTTTGCACGTGCGGAAAACAAGACAGAGCCAAATTCTGGTATTGGTCATAGATACATACGGTAAATAATCATTCGTGTGTCACTTCGCATACCAGAACGCCGGTTACAGATTCTACGTAATAAACCGTAATAAGCTTGGGTCCTTTTTGTTGCAATATTTTCTATGTGAGAACACCAGTTAAGTTTTCCATCACATGTGACACCCAGGCACTTAAGCTACTCTACCTGTGGAATGGTTCTCTGATCATATACTGTATGATAACTGTATCGGCCCGGAAAGCGGAAAGACAAGGACTGCACTTTTGTTTACGTTTGGTGACAGGGGCAGATTGTGAAGCCACGTCTCTAGAGTACAGAGGTACGTTTGCAAAGAAAGGAAAAAGGAAGAAATGTTTCTTGCTGTCGCAAAAAATTCGATGTCGTCTGCATAGACATATAGATGCACATTCTGGCACCGTGGAACTGAATTCATCCGCAGGATAAATCGTACTGGAGACAGAACAGCCCCCTGGAGCACCCCTTTAGTCTGGTCGAACTTTCTTGAAGAAAAGCCGTTTTGAAAACCAATAAAATGTTCTATTTCTTACAAATTCAAAAATCTATGCCGTCATATATCTCGGAAAATTGTAGGACTGTAATCTGTCCAGCAGTCGTGGGTACTCGACGCTGTCATTAGCTTTCACTACGTTAAGAGTCACTAAAGCACAATTTTTTTTCTATGCCGAGCAAGTTGGATATAGCTTTCCAAGTCTACATGCACACACCAAATGGAGAGACCAGGTCGGAAGCCTATTTGACTTGGGCTCAGTAACAAATTTTCAGATATATGATCGATCCCCCCATGCGCTCCTATAAACCTCTTTCAATAAGTTTTACCATATTTGAAGTAAGAGAAATAGGTATAACATTGTCACGATAGTAGCCAGCTCCTTGTTTTTAAGTAGCGGGATTACTTACACTGTCCTCCATTCATGAGGAATCCAGGCATTTTTTAGAGCATAATTCACCATGATCAGAAGGTCTTCAGGAGGCATTGCAAAAAAAAATTTTTACATGGCATTGGAAATGCAGTCAGGACCTGGGGCTTAGGCAGGCGAAGATCTAACGATATTGGAAAGCTCTGGCACTGACTTCCATACCGTCATCCGCGGTGGGAGGCCTTAATGGCCGATTCGGCAAACGTGATGTTAAACGTTGTGCTAAGTACTTTCCTATAAATTCTAAAGAAGCAGATATCTCGCGTGGCGAAGGAATTATTGACGCAATCTTTGCTGGTGTCGGTATGAACTTTTATACTGAGGGAACCTGAACAGAGCTTTTTTGTTGCTGGGCTTAGAGAGGAAGTCATCATGTTTTTCATCATACTCGCCTTTGGCAGTCGATACTGTTCTCTGGAATATAGCAGCTGCAGACTTATATTCACTCCAGTCACTCGGACACTGATTGTAAAGAAGATTTTTCCAAGCGGCTTTTGGTCATTTATAATCCCGCGTGCACTCGCTATTCCACGAAGAATAGATTACTTTTATGTATGTTAACATTAAACTGAGACTTTTTAAAGGAACTTTTTATTACAGAGTAAAGACTCATGGCTTTGATTTCATCCGGTACCATTATCTGGGAGTTGAGGACTGCCTTTAGGACACTCAAAAATTTCTGGTAATTATTATTTTAATATTGATATGGTAATATAAATTCTGGGAAATTTCTGGTAAAGTGCGCACCGGAGACTCTAAAGAAATAAGAGGGCATACAATATCAAACCTAATAGGTAGATGGTCACTGTTTGAGGCAGAGTCGACCGTTGACCAGGAAGTGACGGACAGCCCCGAATTTGCAAATGTTTGATCAAATGTTGATTTAGACAGACCTTCAATAAAGGTCTGTCTTGTTTAAGCAACAAAATTTTTGAATAATTGCCCAGTCCGACCATCTCTTTCCCCCTGAAGCTGTTTTGGAATCCCAAGAAACATGATGCAAATTAATGTGTCTGGCTATCACAAGTTCATTTCTACAAGATTTGACAACGGTATCAAGGTAGCGAATGTCCTGAACACCTGCGGGCAAATATGGATTAAGTAAGGAAAGCGGGCAACAACCAGGAATAGTTACATCTATTGCGAGTATCTCGCACTCCGTAGACACATACTAACAAGATATTTTTTTTGCGGCATATTTTAGCTGCTATCAAGAAAGAAAGTCATCCGCCTCTCGATGGACGGTCTAATCAACACAAACGATAATTTCTTATGTGAAAATCTTGTCCATTTGAGAGCCAAGTCTCCTGCATAAGAATAACGTTGGGAGCAAATTGTGAACAAAAATATATTAAATCTGTAGCTGCAGAAATAATGGAACGGCACTTACACTGTAATACCTTTAAATAACCTGTGATGAATTAATGCCTACTTTAGAAACCACTTGCTCTGAAATACTCTCTTTCAAAAATTGTCTTCGAAAGACTGCATTTACTGCACTTTGTGGGTTTTGATTGAACGACGGAGCTGGAAGAATTAGGATTAGCATCCGTCTGGGAAATACTATTTTTAACAACTTTTTGGGTTTTGAGTGCGGGCAGAGGTGGATCAATTATGATTAGGGGATTTAGCGCATTTAAGTGTCGGAAGATCTATGTCTACATAATGGCTGTTTTCCGACACTGATCCAGAGTAGCATCCGTTGTCGGTCTGCTGAGTTGAAGTGGATGGCCTTGTATTTTCAGCTTTTTCTACAATACCTGGCGGAGGATCGATCAGCTGCCCAGCGTTCGATGTAAGGGGATGAGTAGGAATCTATGAGTTTGCATTAGAACTAGCTACAGAACTGAAAAGCTGAATCATTTGAGATGTCATCATTTGAGCTAGAGTTTCCGACAGGCTTTATGTTCGTCATTCTATAGCTTTTGACAGTGCTTTTTGGACCGCTATCGCAATAGCATCGGAAAGGGTTGCAACCATTCTGCAACCATTTGCAATCTGCAACCATGCAGTCTGCAACCATTTGCTGACGGGCTTTAATTCATTCCTGCGTATTCTTTAGATCTTCCCGGGACCTTAGCAACAGCATCACAGTGTGAGCAACGTCTCCTTTCCATTACTTTTTATAATTTGAAGTTCTGGCGTTCTTCAAGGACAGTTTGAGTAGTTGGCGAGGTGACTAACACCACAGAGACAGTATTTCTCATTTGCGGACGAGAAATCACTAACATTTTGGCTGTCGCTGCAAGCACAGCAACAATTGAGTAGTTCCTTGACACATTGCCGATGTGGCGAGCAACATAATATGCCTCCTCTGCTTAACTGGCGGACATCAGCGATCTGTCGGAAGCGAGGGGACGCCTTCTGCAGCTCCACCTGAATCGTCTTCACGATATTCATACTGATCATACCCCCGTCGGTAGGCACCATGGCCACGTGGACGTTGCCGGTTCCATTGCAGAGAAAAAAATTCAAGCGGTAGCTCCTGGGGAGTACCGAGACTGACCACGGGGAAACCCCGAAGTCAGGTGATGATACAGACATCAAGCAACGCTTACTCACTCAGAAAAACATGAGAACTGTTGAAACGAAAAAAAAAGAGTAACGTAAAATAACAAGGCGAACAAAGAAAATACAACCCAATACTTGACTCAAGCCCCCAAAGCATGAGATACGAAAACAGCGATCGAACGCAACGGGCCAAACGGCGACCAAACCTGAACTTTTTTTTTCAATACGCAACGCTGCTTCTGCTGCCAAATTCTTATCTGTGTATCCAACTTTCAATTTTCACTTTCAATTTTTTGATTCATTGCCTATTTTGCAAACTTCTTCTTTACCGGTCTGTTGCCAACCTGTTCACTTATTGCCTCTGGTAATGAGTACACTCTAAGAAAAGTCACACCCTCCGAGGTGTATTTTTGCCACACAATAATAATCGTCATGTCTTGCATGTGTTTCCTTTTTATTGCGATAGCAATTATATGGACACTCAAAAGCAGATTTCTGCCGTCGGCGTCGCCGTCGCCGTTGCCGTCGCCGTCGCCGTCGCCGTGAGGTTCCGTATGACGTCAATGGAGATGAAATCGTCGCCGCGCGCCGCCGAACGCTGTATGTGCGAGTGAAAGGGCGCGAGGGACGCGCGCTTTCACGGGGAGTGAACGCACGGCGGAGAACAAACGCGCGTTCTGCGCTATGCTCCCTTAAGGGCTGCAGAAGTAGGCGTCTCTTTCCTCCTCTACAATCACCATATATGTAGAGTAAACGTACCTTCTTCCGACACGCGAAAGGCTGTGGGGGAGGGGGGGAGGGGGGGAGGGGCAGGGAAGGGAGGCGACGTTTAGCTGCGGCACCAAGTGCCTGTTTATATCAGAGGCTCCGGCAACAGTCACCAACGCCGCACGCATTTTGAGCGAACGCGGGCAAAACGCCGGCGGCGTCGACAGCAGTTCTGCGCGTTGCCGGTGCTGCTGCATGTCCAAGTTTATACAGCTGATAAAGCTGCTATAATTACTCCGTATAGCTCTCTTCAAATTTGCTATCGCAATTGATGCTTCGCCTTTCAGGTGAAACTGCGACAACTTTTTTTGAAAATTCTGCACTTGCTACTTTCCTGTCGAGAACGCTGTTTCACGATGATAACGCTCTGGCCGTTCGTGACGTGGAAGTACCGGGCGCACAGCATTAAAGAGAGGAAAGCCCCGCATGACAGATGACGATGATTGTTCTGTGGTAAAAATACGCCCCAAAGGGTGCAGCTTTTCTTAGAGTGCAGTGGGTAATTAGCTTGTGGGAACTCAGGAAGACAATAACCACATCGTACGGGTAAGTGCGAAATATTCGTACTTTCACGGATACTGATGGTATCACAACGATGGCGTCACGACGATGACATGACGGCAATGGGATGGCAACGCTCTGATGACGACGACCAAATGATCCCGATGGAACCACGTTGGCCTGACAACCGTGACACGAAGACGACAGAATGACGACAGCTTCATTACGACGACGGAATTCATCTAACGGCACATATACGAAGGCGTTATGACTGCATGATAACAATGGCGTGAATACGACATAATGGTGACGATGACATGGCGACTACGAAGTGATGACCATGACATGTGACGAAGAAATGACGACGAAAGAATAGCATCAATGAAATGACGAAGATTGTTTGACGACGATGAAGTGACGACGACAGAGCGACGGCGACGTAACGATGATCATAAAATCGAAAGGCAATGAAAGCTTCTTTTTAGAAACGTTAGTGCATGTTCACATAACTGTTCAGTGTCTTCTATTATTCTTTTAGGTTCATTGGGTTGCTTCAAAAATTCTACTCCATCGGTTATCCTGATTCAACGCTCTCGTAGCAAAGCTCTAAGATCACGTGTTTTACTTAGATGAAATAAAAAGCTGGCTTTCTTTAGGGGACGATAGTTTATGAAGTTTCGGGGTGAGGGGGGTCTATTTTTATAAGTAGCCCTTTCAGTCTTTGCGCTTTGCCATTCTCAAGCGCATATGCCAACAACATTTTATGCGATGCGTATGAGGTGTACTAGAATCGCCACCACGCCCGCATGGTGGTCTCCTATACGTGTCCCTGAGCACAAACATTGCGACCCTAAACAATTTGCGTAAGATTCACCGACCGTGGATCGTACCTGTCCATCCCACATTGAAAACATTGAAAACGTAGTACCCACACATACCTTTCCCATTTCACGGAAGGCAACGAGATTCTGTGTAACGGTTTTTTGGTCTCAGGCTATAGTCCGAAACTTACGGTATTTTGATCTGACTCATTCGATAGTGTTTTATTACGAGAGCTTCGGTGATGAGACAACCAAAATCCGGTTGCACAAAGAAAAAAATCTATATTACCATGTTGGGTAGGGCACAGATGATACGTATACTTATTTTCAACAAATACGGTAACATATTGTTTATTATTTTTTCCAGTGACCTGAGCAGTAGCCATAAACATTTCTACCGTACCTTATCATACTGCACGCCAGGGCATGTATACTTCGGCTTTGCGTACAGAGAAAGCAAATAGTGCATAATATTTTGCATTGCGCAACATACTCCACCATAAAAGCACAGCACATGTTTCAAGATTCTTGCTGCGTTCAGCAGTTGTGCTGAATTCATGTTACATGGTGAGTACAGTTTATATAAGTTACAGCAACTGAGCTCGTCTAATACAGAACCGCTTGAAAATGGTTGTACTTTAACGAAGTTGACTTCTACTTCCACAGGCCTGCTTATACTTACTTCTTTGTTATTATGCCCCTCTGTGTGGTTATTTATCAGCTCATGCAAGCAAGTCGAACAACTAGTGCTCTTGTTTCTGCAATAACAGCCAGGTCAAATGCATATAGTTCGTCTTTCAAACATGGCAAAAAAAAAAAGAACAACGTTATCCATCTTGTCCACCCGTATATGAACATTTTGACACAGACTTTCTGTCAGCTTCCAGAAAAACTTTTCGAATTCACCGTCTTCCTATGCCACTTTGAGAACAGCATGGAGACTACACACCCGCCGCGGTGGTTCAGTTAACTAAGGCGTTGCGATGCTGAGCACGACGTGGCGGGATCGAATCTTGGCTGCGGCGGCCGCATTTCAAGGTAAGCGAAATGCACAAACGCCCTTGTGCTTGCACTGTAGTGCACGTTAAAGAACCCCAGGTGGTCTAAATTATTCCGGAGCCCTCCACTACGGCGTGCCTCATATTCAGAACTGATTTTAGCACCTAAAACCGCAGAAAGAAGAAGTAGAATGAAGACTACACTCTCATCTGAGATATGCTAAGCATTTTGCACACAGGTCAGTGCTACGCCTTGTGAGGGTTTAATAAAGCAACCCCCCCCCCAAACATTTCCTTCTACAACGCAACCGCGTCCATGGCCAGCGCTCTTCTTAAACGTCGCTATCTCGGCGCTTGACACGCGCTGCTGTGATTAATAACAGAGCGGGTCTCACACGCTCAGCCGACCAGGAAACTGCTTCACGTGGTCTCGCGAGGCGAGCCTCAGGCGGCGATTATACCTGCTGCGTCCAACACATCCCGACGAGAAAAAAAAAAGGACGTGGTGGAAGATGAGCACGTACGTTCGCGGCCGGCGACAAGGAAAAGAACACGGCCCGGAGAGGAAGTATAAGGACGCCAAAAGGAAGAAGCGCGATAAGAGTCACGTCCTTCCAGGCACTCGAGGAGAGAAAAGCTTGTTGGCGACTCAGCCAGGATATAGGCGGCATCGCCGAGCACTCCATATCCGCATGATTAAGGACTCGAGATACGAGCGTGACGTCTCTAGCAAACGGGTGATGTGACGCCTATATAGCGTGAACGTATTGAGGCCTCCCGTCTATTCCCTTCTGCTGGGAGGGGGTAAAGAAACGGTTGCAGAAGGGGGTCCTGCTGCCGCCAAAAGACAACGTTAAGAATAAAAAAGTTCCGCGCTTGTGTAGCTCAAACCCTGCTCAAATCCTGCGCCTAATGTAGCCCCAATCCTGCTTAAATTCGGCTCTTGTGTCGTTCAAATCCATCGGTAATGCAGCTCCACTAGCGAGAAACCTGGGGAAGTGCGAAGCAGTGATGCGCCGGTGTTTCCCTTATGTCAACTCACCGTTGGTTTAAACTAAACAATCGCAGGATTTGAGCAGGATTGGAGCTACATTGGAATAAAAACGTGGGCAGCTTGCACTAGCGGTGCAAGGCTGGAGTAAACAGTGGAGCTGGTGATCGACCTAGCTTCTTCCAGGTTTTACTAGGCTTGGCTAAGTTTTGCTAGGAAATGCTAAGTGCTGCTAGGCACCGTATTCCGAATCGGCTCGCCGCCGACGCCCAGATTCTCGCTTGGCCGCGCGACACGCTTCAAGATGAGTGGCTTCTTCTTCGGGTGTCCGGATCTTCTTAGGTCGTCCCACGTCAAGGCTACATGTACTCGCCACAGAGTGAACGAGAGTACTGCCGCCGTCACGGCGGCTCCGAGCTTTATCTCCCCGGTGACGTCACGGCCAAGCTACGCCTCCACACTTTCCGGGGCGTGGCTGGTAGAAACCTGCCAAGTCGCGGCCAGAGGCTCCTGCTGCAGTCACGGACACCATGCGTGTTCGGCGCGAACGCGGGGAAACGGGAAAACGCGGACGGCGTCGGCAGCAGCTCTGCGCGTTGCCTCATTGATGCTGCTAAAATTTCTTTCTCTCTCACTCTCATTTTCTCTTTCTCTCTCCGGAGCTTATCGCGCAACGCGCGCATGCTCTCTTTCCCTCTGCTTAACGTCCCATGTCAAGACAACATATGCACGGCACCGAGAGGAGGCGAAGCAAATGCCGCTCCGCAAGGTGGTTGCTAGGCAACGCGCGAGGACGTCATCGTTCAGCCAGGTATTTGTACACGCTTCACGGACTGACGGTCAGCTTAAACACCTCTGCTGTTAGTTATGCACTTGTGTAGTTCAAAGCCAGCGCTAATGCAGCTACACTAACGTGGAACCTGGGGAAGTGTGAAGCAGTGATGCGCCGGTGTTTCCCTTATGTTATTCTTGTGATATTCTTGCACAAGTGAGGAAGAATCGAGTGTTTTTGGGGTGGTGGTGCCCTCTATTGCGCTGCGCTTGTACCAGAATGGCGTTTCGGAAGTGAATTTAATGAGTTTCTGCTAATTCCCGCATGATCCTGACTCATACCCGCATATCCAATGCGGGTATACGTCACACGTGATTTTATTACCGTTAATCGTGACCTAACTGACGAGCATGTGATATGATTGATGTCATGACCTACAGTCATGTTAATGATACATTCGTACCCTTCCATGCCAATTTTGGTATATACTAAGCAAACGAGACGCAAGTTTTCGGCAGATCTTGTTTTTGTGCGTGATCATGACGACATGACATCACATTAGACGCCGACAGCCAAGGCCCCTAAAGTTCTTCGCACTTAAAATGAAGATTCAATCGTAGAATTGTACCAGCACTGTAATATCTTCCCCGATTTCCTCCCTCCATAATACGATAATTGCATATATTTTGGTGTGATAGAATACTCAGCATGTACTTAGCGGCAGGAATACACTGGAGCGCAGGAGATATGATACCATGCCGAAGCACAGCAAAGGTGGTGCACATATACCAACTATTTCTAGGAAAAAATTACACCATCTTTCCGTAGGGGAACCCTGAGTAGAGCACTGCACGGGCTCGGGCTTACCCGAAAGCCCGGGCCCGGCCCGGCCCGTGGGCCGGGCCGGGCCGGGTAGAGCAGTTTTTTCACGGGCTAGGGCCGGGCTCGGGCACGGCGTGTGCTTTTTGACCCGGGCCCGGGCCGGGCTCGGGTTTTTTGACGCGGGCCCGGGCCGGGCTCGGGCTTTCTGCAAGATATTCTCGGGCTTCTCAACTCTGAAAAACATGTATTTTTCGGTCTCGGGCCGGGTTCGGGCCGGGTTCGGGCTGGTTTCGAGCCGGGCTCGGGCCGGGCTCGGGCTTAAGGTAAAGGGGTGGCGGGCCGGGCCGGGCGGGTAACGTAGATTATTTCCGGGCCCGGGCCGGGCCCGGGTCTCACCATAAAAGTTTTGATCGGGCTCGGGCGGGCCGCCCAATGTAAAAACGGGCCGGGCCCGGGCCGCAAAAATCGGCCCGTGCAGAGCTCTAACCCTGAGTAGTAGGCGAAGCAGCCATGGGGTCGACTCAAGTTCCCATTAGCATTCAGTTCGTCGTTTCCGTTAGGTTGAGGTACGTAACTACCGGCTTCGCGAGCCCGAAGTTCGGGATCGGCCTGTCGCCGCTGCGGTTTCGTGGCAGCGGCTCGAGCCCTCTTCTCCGCGGCGCTGTCCGCGGCGGTGACACTGGCGTTGACGCTGGCGCTGTCCGTGGCACTCATCGCGGCGTTGCGGGAGGAGAATGAAATAAGCGGGGCGCGCGCGCGCGTCGTTATACCGCGAGCTACAGTGGCGCCCCCCAGCGGAGTATGCAGCGCCTACCGTCGCGCCTCTAACCTAAGTTGCTTCGCATTATCGCGCGCGGAGCCGCAGGTGTTGCCATTCGTTGCGCAATCCGGAGAGGAACGTCGGAGAGGAGAGGAGGAATGCCGAGAGGAGAGGAAATGAGACAAGGAGAGGAGGGGGAGGAGCATGCACATGCGCAGTGCGGGTGTGGACGCCGCACGGCGGATGGATGGAGGGAGAGGAGGGAGAGAGTGGCATAGTCCCGACCATAAGCTGCTTTGCATCTAAAAGAAATCGAGAAAATGGTCACTGCGAAGTGCGTTCGCCGTACTGGTGCTCTATTGACCCTTTTCGCGGAGCACTTTGTTTTAGAGAAACGAGATGGCGCTCACGGCGGCGCGCCATACCTCTCCTCAGCGACCGCGCACGAATACGAAACCATTACTGCTTCTACCTTGCTTTTGTGCGATCAGCTGTCGGAAATGAAACCGAGTTTTCGCTAACACACTGTGCTCCAATCATGCTAGATTGAATCATGTGGATTGAAGACGTATGCAGTAGTTGGCTGCATAAATAGTGACTGGCATGTTAAGGAATAGAATGAATCTGTCTGACCAAGTTCGCCGACCGCTACTGGAACTGTCCGAACGTGTTACCGGCACTTCGTGATTTCCTCGAGGATACAGAAATTTCCTCATCCGCCAGCCTCGTATCTCTAACCTTCAAAGAAAGGGCTTCATCCCCAGAACGTCGGCAAGAGTGAGTACTACTCGTTAAACAATGACAAAGAGAGTAGCGCCGCTTCCTGTCATAGTAAGTTTCAGGCACGCTATCTATACACATCTGTCCCAAATGGCAGGAAAACTTACGCCCACTCTATCGCACACGTATCAAGAATAAGTGAATTGGCACACGCTTGAATATATGCGTACTGTATACGCATAATAAATGACGGACGACACCTATGGCGCACGAATGGTCGAAGCTGAATGTTTCGTGACCGTCCAGAAGAGTAAGCGAGTTACTAGCTGTAATATATATTCGCTACAAGGTATTACAATGTACAAAACAGCTACGTTTCAAGCATTAATTGTGCACAGCAAGAACACATCTATCGGAACTGAGCACACCCGTGAGCGATTATGCAGAAAATAATCAGTTAGTGGCCGCACCGAGGAACTTCACTGAGTCAGCAACTCACAAGCCATTGCTTTTAAAATATTTGCCGAAGAAAGAGCAAAACACACTAATCCTGACTAAATTCGTAATCGGAAAGCTGGGATAGCTTGGAATACATATTTAGCCCCGCTTTTAGAACAAGCACCATATACGCTGCTTGCGCCGTTTGGACATAGCTTAATCAGCTCCGAAAGCGTTTTTGCAGGTTCTCTGAAGCTGTGATCAAAGCTTCGTGTCGTCCACCTAGTCACCGTCTACGGTATCTCCGAAAACAGAGGTTTTCTAAGCCGCGCCGGCGTCATACACTTCCATTGTAAACAAGGAGGCAACGGAGGCAGTTGAGGCAAGCAATGGACGCGTCACCACGTGATCAAACATGGCAGCGCCCACGGGATCGCCGCGAAAAGGGTCAATACAAAACCATTCGATGGCTTGGCTATTGAGAGAGAGAGAAAACATTTATTTAACCTATCGAGGTCGTTGTTCTTGAGGTAGAGTGGGTGGTGTCCTCATTCCAGAACTCCACTAGCCATGGCTGCTTGACGAACTTGCTGGACGAGCGCTTACCATCTTGAACGTGCGCCGTAAAAGACTTCGCGGCAAATGAACCAATGTCTTCCACTATATGAGAGGCACGTCCCCTGAATATGGGTCTATAAGGAGAAATGGGCGTCATTATAAATAGAAAGAAAAAAGAACAGAGTTATGGAAAAAAAAGCCGTTAACTAAAAACTCCTGTCGGCTGCACTGCGAAGGAAAAGTGTCCATGATGATAGAAACACGAAGCATCGGAGAGAAAGAGAAACGAAGAGGTTGGGAGCAGATTGTCTGAGAACTTGGGATTGTCTTATAGGCTATCCTTCTCACGTGTCGGTGTGCTAAGCTCTTAAGAATTGTTTTTTAGTTACGCTGGGTGTTTCAGCTAACAATGGCGCAAAGCTTGAAAAGAAAGCAGGTGGCGCCCTACGTCTACGCAACCGACACAGTATTGCCAACTTTTCTTCTAACAAAGGCTATATATGGTTTGGATCTGAATTTACTCATTACGTAATACCAATTAGGAGGCTTTTTGACGGATGTTATCAGTAAAAAACTCTTCAATGAATTAGTTACAGTGCTTATTCGGAAACATCTTGTTCATTTGTTTCCTTGATACAGCTATTGTCAAATTTATCTGGACCCCGAAAAAGAGCACACGAAATATAATTTACCACGGGGCTAGTTGCCTCTTACACACAGCGATGCCGGTCACCTGAAACAAGCTTCAAGCAAATGATTGTGGCTGCACGCTAATAATGCGCGTGAATATGACGTAAGCGACGTGGTTGGATTCGATGAATCTGCCATGGCCTACAGTTCTGGGAATATGACTTGCCAGCTAAAATTATGTGGCCCTGTGGGATATCAACACCATTTGAGGTTTTGTCAGCCTTTTTCCTGCTGTCAGATTTTGCAAAGGGCGAGCAAAATATGACAATGTATTGCGATGGTCGTAGCTGCCGCCTCGAAATCATTGCTCTGCCTTATTGATGCGTTCAGTCTTCGTGTCACACATATTTTTCATTTCAAACTAATCCTAATGTTGTTGCGCACATATGTATCTTCCCGTTGTACTTTTTCTTGGTTTTGGTGCGCTTTCTCCAGTGCACACACACACACACTTAAAAAAAATCACAGCAGCTGTCTTCATAGTAACAAATCGATTGAGCGCTTTCCAATACGTTCTGTGGCCTGCTCCCCGATTTTGGTGCGCTTAACGGAATTGTTTAAAATATAAGCGTCTAGTTTTCTTATGTATTGAATTGATTGATTAGTAGGCTTCAATACCGCAAAGGCCAGTTGAGGTTAAAGAGCGCCAGAGAAAGAAGCGAGCTTAAAGAGGCTTGAGAAAGTAGAAATAGATTACGTTAAAGTGCAATAACCTCGAAGCCGTTGTATGCACGACGAGCTTGGTTATTGTATTGTGTATAAATTGTACTCACACTATATGTAGTCAACTAGGCTCATCGCAAAAAAAGTAAAAAAAAAATTGCAGTTGATCTTAGCGCACGTGTTAGAATCTATGTGAGCTGACTTTTCTTTAAAAAATGTCATAAGATTGCCCATTTCATCCCTGCGTCTTTGGCTTAAAGTAAACTGTTCGCCCCAGTACCCGAGCTACGCAAAGTGATAAATCTTACATTCGCTTGTACTTTTTTTTTCATTTCTTTTTATTTATATTCAACTTGCCGGCTGCTTCTTGGCCTATCCCCCATTGTTGTTAGCTACCATAGTAAGGAAATCAGGAACATCATTATCAACACGCTGCGATCTCCTCGAAGAGCCAGTTAGCGTTGCCACGATTTGTACCTCCCGCGTCTTGGCCAACCCCTCGTTGTCCTTGGCCAACCACTCGTAATCAACATTTGGAGACGCTATGTGGGCAATCCCCCGTGGTGGGTGTGTGTCATAGTAACGAAATAACAATCACAGTCAACACGCGTGGATCATCTCAAAGATTTAGTTGGCCCGATATGTACCAGTTCTTGGATGATCCCCCGTTGTGGGGGATCCGCCAAACAGTTGAATAGACGCCATGTTGGCGCAGGAGCAGCCCCGTTTGCAAAGCGCGAATTTTTAGAGTAACATCCCAGTTCTTTGGTTTGGGTGCTTCTTGAAAATGGCGACGCTCGGTAGTTATCGCTCGCACTCGCACGAACAGCAGTGTAAGGCCAGGTTGCTGCCTTACTTGTATTTTACATTGTTGGCGTTCTATACCTGACGCGATCATTGAGGCAGCACCCGATCTGCTCTGATGTGCAGCAGCTCAATAAAACCCTGTATCAGCACTGTGATGCAGCTGATAAAGGGTGTCTAGTGCTTCTTTGCTCATGCCATATGTGGAGCGTAGTTCGGATTGACATTACTACATAAGACATATTCCATGCGCAACATGGCATGTCTGGTAGGCTTAGGAGGGTCGCGGATGAAAATAGCACTTTTTTTACAACTTGACCAAATTTGTCGTATGTGTGTTTGACCGCGGCTAACAATTTTCCCGCCAACATTGGTCACTGGCAATTCATGGTCTATTGGTTAGAGCATGGTGCTGGTGTGCTGAGGGAACCAGGTTCGAATCCATTCGTCGGAACAACTTGAGTCACTGGGTAAGGGCTCGTCTTCAATGAACGTCTTTGAAGCCAACTTGGGTAACTGGGCATTTTCCACTCTTCAACGAACCTTTTGGTCACCAACTTGGGTCACTGCTGCTTGCGTCCGCAAGTAGAAGTGGGAGCACGGAGTGGAAGAAGATTACTGCCGACGTTGACCCGGTAAGCATCACACAACATCGCATTTATATATTGTGCCCCAGAAGTAATCTACGAGATTTACTCAGCTGCACTAAGTGTACATTGGCCAACCAGATAGCAGCGGGAGCTTGAAGAGGAAGAAGACTCCGCCAGGCTGCATGCACGCCTCACACATGACGGATTTCGACGGTTGCAATACGGGGTGTAATTGCATTGCTTAAATGCTAATCGAATTACCGTCGAAAATAATCGCGAGATTAGTTCTGTCGAAATTTGCGTCGCTCTAAAAAAAGCCAGACACCTTAAGTAAGACAACCTGGCTACAAACAGTAATATGCCATGTTGAATCAATATCAAATCGCCAGAATTGAAATGAAAAATTGAATGACAAAATACCTGGCTGGGCCAGCAAGTACACTGGGCGAACAGACTTCTGCGGTAGAATATTTCGTCGAAGGAGCGCGACGTACAACGTACTGAAGTTTCTGGGAACCGAAAACAGCAGACACAAGGTTCGCGAAAAACATATTTGCATAAATTTATGTATAGAAATGTCTATGCCATGCAGAGACTTGGCCCTCACTTCTGTCATGCAGCTGCGTCTCCAAAGCACATTAACATTTTTGGCGCAGTGGCTGTCCCTCGATAGAAAAAGGAAGCTCTTCATTGAAATAGCGAGACTTTTACCGGCGTGTATGTCGGCGCCTACATGATACTATGTATAAGAAAGGGGATCAGAGTCAGCAAGCTTCTAGGGGAAGGAGGACGGGTGAGCAAGAAAATAGTCACAGTTTCGCCCGAAAGGCGAAGCATCGACTGTGATAGTAAATTAGTAGACAGCTATACAAAGTAAGGATAGTAGTTTTATCGGCCGTATAAACTTGTAAACATTCGCTTACTAACTAAATTAGAAAGAATGGTGTCATACGCGTGCACAAGCAAAGATGAACCCATCTCCCTCGATGAACGCGCACACTCGCTGTCAAAACGCTGGAGTGAGGAAGCGCCGCGCCAGCAGAGAGCGAATTGACCTTTGTGCTGCTTCAACTTGAATTAAGCGGCGACAACACAGCGCACATGAAGCTATCAGCACTCTGCGCACTCTGCCCCTGTTGCAGATCGCCTTCAAGATAAGTCCCACGCGACCATGCCAAACGCAGCGCCCCCCCCCCCCCCCCCAGAGTAGAACGCCCCCCGGTGCCTTGCGTGCGATGGAAGATGGCGCGCTACCACCCCGCTTTGCGGGCGCGAGATTGAACGACCATCGTCGGCTCACCCTCGCATGCTTTGACTCGCAGATGCATCATATGGTGCGCGGTGACGATGCGATCGCACTTTGACTTTATATGGACATCACGGCGACACCGACGGTGGAAATGCGCTTGCATTGTCCATATTATTGCTAATTCAATAAAAATATATGGTCAGTATATGCACAGGTGATACAAAGGGGATGGTGTGGAATCTAAACAGTCAAGGGCTTCTAAATTAGGACAATGTCTTCAAGGAATATGAAAATAAATTGAAGCTTGATTTTGCTTTGAAGAAGAAGGCGTAGGACCGAGTATTTTTCTTAAATGTATTAATTCTTGGGAAGCCAAGTCCTATTATATGTATCACGGTTTCTAACACCACAGTTATCATAGTACATATTGGTGGTCCGTCCAAGGCAGCACAGGTAGCACACAGTATTGGTGCATGCAGCGTTCGGAAAAAGTCGATAATATACCTATATTGTTAGAAGGTGACGCGGAAGCCTTCGAAACCTTTATGTTAAGACAGGGAGAATTTGTGGAGGAATCAAGATTGAAGCAACAGACTCTATAGGCGAATATTTTCCGCGTGGGCTTATTTTTTTTTTTTTTTTTGCCGTTCCTGATGCGTCCGTTTTGTAAAGTACATTTGCCAGAAATGTTTTACCTGCTGGCCTCTGCGGGCAGCTAGATCCGCTTTTTCATTTCCGCATATGCCTGGCTTTTCCTTCAATAGTGAGTATATATAGGGGTTTGCGAATATGAATTATCGAGATCGAATCGAATATAAAACTAAGGGTGACAGAAACAAATAAAATCAAATATTAAATACGTTATCAGAAGGTTTCGAATAATGAACAGCAGTTGTCACAATCCACCTTAAGAATTCTGTATTGGCAACGTTAGCAAGTTCCTGTCATTACACTGCATATTTTGAAGTGTTGTTTCCTAAAGCACAAATGGGAGCATTAGGAGCAAGCTAGAACTTAATATCATACTAAGAACTCAACGGTGAGTGCAACGCACATGTCAAAGCATGTCTACATGGGGATGTTTCGAAGACAGTGGTGGCCACGCGGCTGGCAGGTCCATGTTTGCGATAACGTGAACTTGAGGTGAGCTAGCGCGCTTGATTCCTAAGCTACGCTCTTCTTTTCGGAGTGCTAACTAAACAAGGCCTCTAAACGCATGCCCCAAGGAGTCCAAGTTCTGACGCAGCGGTTCTCGTCACCCGTATTTTCCGATGACTGCTTGGCGCAGCGCTTTCTGTGGAAATGTCTTGCCTTTTTTTTTTTATGAACTGCGCCAGTTATTTTTGTATCCCGCGCAAACAGATCCAACACAACAGTAGCACAGTAACGCACGTTAGCTTTCTTTGTGCTTTCCTAAGCAAGACGTGCCGCGGAGGCTATGTCCACGAACGCTACAGCTGGGTAGCAGCAAGGAACGGCTGCAGTGGTGGCGTCGAGAAGTAAAAGTCACGCGATATTTATTTTCTTTCTGTTCCCTTAGAAATGGAGGAAGGTGGGGTAGGCTTGACCATCGAAAGAGTACTTACACGGACGAAAGAGATGCGAGCGTCTTTAGACATATCACTTCGACGTTAACGTAACTTCATAACGAAATCCGGTTACGCACAGAAAGCTGCAAGCGAACATAGTTTGAAAAGTTTTTCCCGGAATAGACTGTCCTTCTGCAGGGGCTGCAGGAAAATAACTGAAAACCAAAGAAACAATTTTTTTTTTTTGAAAACTGAACTAACCAGGTTTCGTCGTCTTAGGGTAACTTGTGCGCACAGGCCTGCTGAAACGCCCACTCCTTGCCCTCGAGAATGAGATTCTTGAAGCTGGCGCAGCAGGCCAACTTGACTATACGTAATAGCGACTGAAAAAGTAGCTGTGGGAAAATCTAGCTTGTCTTCCTTAAACATAAATGGACGGAATGGCCGAGAAACGACCTGACTGGATCATAAATTTTGAGAACTGTCTGACCTTTAAAGATGAGAAACAAAAACTTAAAAGAATAGACTATGAGCAGGGAGCAGATCCATCTTGCACACATTTTCAGTATAGGGACTGCAGCCGTTCCATGATTATATGGAACTGATGTTGGGTGTTGTCCAGTGGAAGAAGCCTGTTTGTTGTTATCGTGACTTTAAAAAAAAAATAAAGAAAAAGACGCGAGCACTAGGAAATGTCGTGGCACTAGAAGCTATGTAAAAGTATAACAGCTTGTGAAAGTCGAACAAAGGATAACTAGTTTTAAATAGCAGACGCCCTTTGACGAAACATTCCTTTAAAGATTCGGAACACTCCGGGAATGCTGTTATTTCTCTTTCCACTCTTATTTTTATTAAAGGTAACAAGTTGGCAAGTTCTGCGAGTTGGATAAGATTGATCGTTCGTGCAGTAAGAAAGGGCGCTAACAGAAGCAATCACATACGCCGAACAACCGCCTAAAAGCAAGTGATAATTTCGTTGAGACGAGCGAAAGAATAAATCCAATAGAGCAACCTGTGCGCGCGAACAGTGGAACAAATACATTTTCAAGCAGATATACATTACCTGGAAAAAAGAATAAAGGGAAACTAAGATTTTACAAGGATACATTCTTTGATTGAGTATGCAGGATATAGTTCGAATCAAATTTGGTGCGCCTAGTGAACTCCGCAATACCAACTTCGAAGGCACACCTCCACACATTTGTCTGCTCGTTGTAAGATACGTGCCTGCAAGGTTCTCTTTGAGCACGCATGTTTTTAGGAAATAGGGATCACAAGGCATGTAGAATGGAAGAGCTGTTCCATATTTGAAACAAACTATACCTTGACAATTTCTTGTCCGTAACGTCTATTCTCTTTGGAGCGTGAGCGAATGACTTATTTTCAATTCAATATTATGAGTGTATGAGCTCACAGAATAAATTGTTGTGCTTTGTATCCTTTATGTTTGTGAATAAAACTTTCAGTTGTTAGTCAGCGCTCGTATTGGATATTTCTGTCTTGTATTAAAGCGAAGCTTTCTGCGTCTCACTGATTCTTCTGTGAGCACCGAAAACACACTCCAGGAAAACCAACTTACACAGTGGAACCGTCTGCGCGTCTGCGCACACAATAGAACAACGGCTGCGCATCTGTGCACGCAATAGAACAACGCCACACGACATACGTATCGTAGAACAATACAGTTTGCATTCGCAGTTGTACCGATAAGAATAATGGGAACTGCAACGCCACGCTACCCAGACGAGCTGTATATATCTGCATTGCATTACACGCGTCATGCAATGCATTCCCAGTCGGCACCATGGGTAGGCCACGGGTGCAGCCAACACCACCTAGTGGCACAGGCCCTCGCACTCCGATCTATGACGTCATGCTACCTGGCCCAAAATTTCCATTGCCAAGGCTGGCGTGACGAAAGCGGTGACGTCAAAATCACTGTTGCTTACGCGGGAGCATCCCTATTAGATTCTATGGCGGTCGGGCCAGGTCGCTTGACGTTATGATCGGAGTTCGTAGGCCTTGTGCTATCTAGGTGGAGTTGGTGCAGCGCATGGCAGAAGAGGCTGCCGTACGGGAGCGTAAGCGCGAGCATGATCGTGCCCGTAAGGTCGATACCATGTATCGGCACTGACAGAGCCTCTGACCGTCTACCACAGCGATCACAAGGCAATACTGTTCAAGTGTAGAGTCGTCCGTGACAGTGTGAGTGTGTGCGTGTGATCAACGGCTAAATGATCTAAAATAATGGCTATGCAACTTAACAAAATGTGTCTTCATTCAACTTCAACCTTTACCCGCCGTGGTTGCTCAGTGACTATGGTGTTGGGCTGCTGAGCACGAGGTCGCGGGTTCGAATCCCGGCCACGGTGGCTGCATTTCGATGAGGGCGAAATGCGAAAACACCCGTGTACTTAGATTTAGTTAGGTGCGCGTTAAAAAACCCCAGGTGGTCCAAATTTCCGGAGTCCCACACTACGGTGTGCCTCATAATCATATCGTGGTTTTGGCACGTAAAACCCCATAATTTAATCTAAATTTTTAACTTCAACCTTCAGAAATACAATCCTAAACAAGCAATTAAATCCCATATGCATCACACCGGCTCGCTCAGCATTTCTTGGGTTCGTTGCGTGGTCGTTGGCTTGGGACTTTCATTCAGTTTGCATGGGAGAAACCTTCGCATTCAACCATATTTCTTTAACAAAGGGCTTTAATTTTTTTACACGCCTTTGTGTTATAAGGAATAGAAATTCTGAATAAATAAAGAACCAAGAATGTAAATACGATACGTACAACATTCAAAAGGTGAACATCTAACAGTTCTTTTTTTTTCTCTTGGGGTAAATTAAACGCGTAAGTTGGACTTCATGGCTGCTCTCTTCAGGGGAAGACACGCCAGAACGTGCGGTTGACGCCATAAACGACAATGTTCAGCCGTCTGATACAGACATATTACATTTTATTCAGATTTATGTATATAGTCTCCTTCAATAATGCCAATTCTGTGCTCTATATCTTCGTGAGTACGCGATATAAACCGTTACTACCATCATTCTCAGCCTGGAATGTCCTTTCTAACTATCACTTACCCCAGTACTTGCGATCATCAAACCTGAAATGTTTGCACTTTCTTTTGCTTTTAGACTAGTCTGTTTTTTTTAAGTCCCAATTCGTAGTTATTTCTCTGCACGGCGGAGCCACCCGTAGAAAGAACAGAATTCGGCACCTTCGTACGTGTGGGTGGGCCGAAGGGAATGGCGTCTGCCACTCTCTCCCAAATAATGCGCCTTCGTCGAATCGCCAAACACGGCACGAGAATTCATCGGCCCCAGTTGTTCTAGAAGTCCCAGAAACCATGGTAATCAAGGGAAGCGCGTCCCATGAAGAACGCACCCCCAGAAAGGATATCAGAGAACGAACGAAGATACAGCGAGACACACAATAGCAAAGGAAGATGCGAACGTGTTCGCAGCGGAATGTGGCCGAGTTAGCAGCCTCTACATGTGCGTGGCACGAAAGAGAGTATGATCCAATTCCCCAGTGAACGATTCGTGTACGATCGCGAAACTGGGCCAATTGCACGGCGCCGCTTTCGCCCACGGTGTTTGGCAGTTTCTAGTTACTTCCTACGACCTGCTTTCGCTGCATTTTGTATGGATCTTGGTTCGCCTGTGGGCGCGCGGCTTACTTGCATTTGCGATTGCGTACACCGCATGAAGCTGCTGAGCTTTGTAAGTACAAACACGGGTGAATCGCGTTGTTTTAGAGACATGATTACAGCCATGTGCATAATATCGATTTGAGATAAGAATACCCTGTAGTATCCGCGTGCTAGCTAACACACCCGAAGACCATTTTCCCGAAAGAAATGCTATTCAGATGCGAATTATTAAAATGTATTACATTTCACTAAACCTGCTTCGTACCGCCATTTATATGAAACTAAGTGATGCCCTTATTTTCGTGGCGCTCTATCTCATGACGGCGTATAATCCATACGCACGTTTGTTTTCACCTGAGTAGGAAAAGACACTACACATTGTTGTCATTTTTATTTTGCACTCGCAAGCAGAATTTGACAGCAGCTGTCTACCTTTAGATTGTGCCAGTGTACTTTTTCACTCGGACGGGTCTTTCGACGCACTCGTAAATATTAGATCCAGCGCAGAATTTATGTGATACCTGAGATGCCTTGGACAATTTCACTCCTTCTGTGACAAATTTATCAGCTTGATATATTATCAACACGCCACACCCATTTGAGCCCTACTTGTGCGAAAAATTCATTAGGTGCATGGTCCAGAATGCGCACGCCGCCGTTCAATATTGAGGATGTGTGAGAATGCATAACTACGTGAACCACAATACTGCAAGCTGTAACAGACTGTGTGCGCTTTTTCTTTGTTATGTCCAAGATTACGCATAAGACCTGAAGCTCTAATGAATTAGGTAGGTGACCAAACATGGCTATATGATCTAATCAAACGTCAAAGAAAGTTCAAAGCCGATAGCAGCCCATCTTTCACAAAACGAAAAAGAATTTTTTATCGATAAAGGGAGCAAAAAAGAAACCAACCTTCGGGGAACGGTGTATGTCTGTGGCGCATGAAAAGCATGCGGGAGAGAAGAATGGCAACGTGGGTTTGGCTCGCCTGGTTTTTAGTGGTCGTTGACATCCTTATTTCGAGTCTCGATGGCAAGGGACCGAGTTCGGATTGTAGTCCTTGAAGGTGACGGCTGCTTCTTGCTGTGGGAGCTGTGGCTGTCTGTAAGGTGCTAGGAGTGATGGCAGAAACTTAGGAGTCAATGTGCATTAATCCAGCGCCCTCCACCAGTAATGTCATGGGCGAAACAACAGAGACAGCCAGGAGCCCACGTCTTTACCGAAACCAGACAAAGAAAAAACTAACCAACCCTTCCTTCCCCTACCGGAAAATGGGGGTAAGTGAAGCTTGTCCTGGGTGCACCTAAACTAACCATGCATGATGCTACGGCTGCGACGGAGAGAACGTCGTCACTGATGGTATGCCCGCAGTCGGCCATTGTCGCTTGCGTTCGATGTCTTGAGTTTGCTCGGCGGCGTGGTTCGCAGCATTTGCCCACCATTGCCGCTTGCAATTCTTCGAAATTAAATTGCTTCAAAATTAAATCTGTCCTTTACGTACGACAATACTGAATGGCTCATACCCCCTTAAGCAATGACTCAGACCCCCGTCCTCGCGGCCTCCCCATTACGACGACCGAAGAGAATTGAAATTCTACGCTGGAATGATTAGCGGGAACGCAGCCAGCTGCGGAACTAGACGACGGCGACGAACGCGGGAGCACTGGCACGAGCGCGTGCCGAGCACTGAGCACGAGCGCAAACCGAGGGGCGCCAACGAGCCAGCTGTGATAAGACGACGACGCTCGAGCAAAGGCTGATGATGATAGTTTTTAAAGCGAAGCTTTTTTTATGTCTCACTTGATTCGTGCGTGAGCGCCAAAAACGCACTGCAGGAAAACCAACTTACACACTGGAACTATCTGCGCATATGCGCCCACAAAAGAGCAATTGCGCATGACATTCGCATTGTAGAACATTCGCAGTTGTACCGATAAGAACAACAGGAACTGCAACGCCACGCTACCCAGACGCTCTATATATCTGCATTGCTTCACGCGCGTCACGCAATGCATACCCGGCCGTCACCATGGGAGGCCGCGGGTACAGCGCATGGCAGAAGAGGCTGCCGTACGCGAACGTAAGTGTGACGTGATCGCACCCGTAAGGCCGATCCCGTGCATCGGCAACGGCAGAGCATCTGACCGTCTACCGCAGTGACCACAAGGCAATACTGTGCAAGTGTAGAGTTGTCCGTGAAAGTGTGAGTGTTTGCGTGTAATCCACGGCTTCATGATCTAAAATAAAGGCTATGCAACTTAAAGAAATGTATCTTCATTGAAATTCGACGTTCAAAAGGTACAATCCTAAACAAGCGATCAAATCACATGTGCATCGCATCGGATCACTCAGCATTTTTGAGTTCACTGGTGGTTGTTGGCTTTGGACTTTGACTTGTATTCAAGTTTGCATGGTAGAAAGCTTCGCGTTTACCATGCGACATAATAGTTGTTGTTGTTGTTGTTGTTGTTGTTGTTGTTGTTGTTGTTGTTGTTGTTGTTGTTGTTGTTGTTGTTGTTGTTGTTGTTACTGCGGTTTTCTAAACACCAACCCCAGTACCCGACGCCAAGGGCAAAAAAACCTACAGAGAATAAAACAACGACAACACTCATGAGACAAAATGACATTAAGAAAACAAAAAAGAAATATTCGCAGGCAGCAGGCTATCGTTTTCTTTTTTTTAAGAACATTTCAGACATGGACATGTTAAATACGGCTGGAGCTAAATAAAAAAAAACGACAAATTTTGTGACACAAAAACATCATACTGCGGATGACGAAACTCAAGACAAACCAATGTGTCGCGGGAGACATTCTGTCCCTGTCACTGCTACGCACTTTCCATGAAAATATGGCTTTTTGTTTTTGGTAAGGAGTTTATTGTAATTTGATAGTCAAAACAAAACAAAAATATAATGAAATAAACCCTGCTTCGCTGCAACAAAGGCAGGTTCGACATGGCAAGCCGTCAAAGAAGAATGGTGAATACCTAGAAGAATAAATGCGTGCCTTAAAAAATTCTTATCGAACATCAAATGCCACTGATCTTTGTGATTAGCTTTTCTTCAAAAGTCTTCGTAAGATGTGACGCCTCTTTACACTCAATTTAGGAGAAAATTGTCACAGAGAAATAGCAGTTCCTGAGCAGTTTAAAATAGACATAAAAGTGCGAAAAGTAGTTATTTCAACCACCCATTTCGAAGTGAGGAGAGTGCACACGTTAATAATTACCAGGAATTCACGCTTCTCTGGATTCATGGATTGAAGAAGTCTTGTGTATTATGTATTACGAAAGGAGCGTAGTTCTCTCGAATGATCCCCAGCGTTTGCTTGAGAGCAATTTTGTAATGTTCGAATAGGGAGCGCGACGACTTTAATTTTTTAGGCTGCTTATCTAATTTTCATAAACTGAGCGCGAATAATTAGTCGTAAAAAATAGCAAGCTTCTTCTTAAAAATGAATTTAACCTTCTGAACGTCATCAATAAAGGAGCTTCAATGTTGAAAGCTATCGACGCCCCCCACAGCTAGCTGATCGAACAGAGACAATAGCTAGACACGCCTGGACGGCCTTTTAGGTATGGCGGGAAGAAACTCTCCCGAAAGAGAAAAAAAAATGTCGCTTTTATTTTCAACAGTACACGCACATGTTCTTCTTTTAAGTGGTACTCGGCTTGCTTTTGTGACATTCCGTGATATTCAAATATTTTTTTCAATTTTCTCTGAGACAAGTACAAGATAACATGCCGTAAACGCTCTCTATGTGGGAAAATTTACAGTTACAATCTGCGATCAGGCCTCCTACGCAATTTTCGAACCGTCGTTTGAATTTCTCCTTACGCTAGTATCGAGGAGCGCCGAATTCCAGCCGAATTCTTGCAGCACTTCAAAGGAGCTAATTCGATTGAATATTGGAACCTTTTATGTAATAAGAAAACACCTGACATATGAAAGTCGCTGTAACGGCCATTCCGTAATTTTTCTGAAGGCATGAGGCTGGATTGAAATTTCGCGAATACTCTGCTCTGTCCTACTCAACTCAATAAAAGTAATGGAAGTAGCGGCAGATGGTGCATGTACGGAAGCGCGACTCTAAAACAGAACACAAAGCATAAAACACTTCTATGGCTGAAAAGTGTGCATATCTGCATGTCTCACATCGCGACGGGACTTAGTCTCCCGATACCATCGTGGGCGGAGCCACGAACGTAAACTGGGGGTGCCTTCGGCTCCCCTAGATCTCAGTTTCTCAGGACTCAAATGAAGTTTTTGTCATGTCATGTCATGTCATGTCTCAGAGTTGTACACGTTGCAAAAAGAAGCAACAGATTACAATTATGAGCATTTCAATAAAAATGGAATTTGTTACCGTTACGTATTTCTGCCGCACGAAAGCAACTGAACACTTACTAAAAGGAATTCGATTACATCTAAGTTTGTTTCCTTGCAACTTCGATTACTATTGCACAGAAACAGTATAAATATGTAAAAACAGCTGGTTTTGCTCTTTCAGTGCTTCGTTGCAGCCCTTCACACGTTCTTTAACTTCACTAACAATTATTTTTCGAAATTTTCGTTGCTCATCTTCCATCTCGTTTTTTATAAACACGTCAGCAGTGGCCCGGAAAACTCGCTCGATGTGCGCGCTGGAAGGAACGACGGTGTTCCGTATGAACACTTTGTGCACTACTGATGGACAATGGCGCGATGCTCGCGTCTGGATCTCCTCTCAGCCGTGGCGTTTCATTGTTATTGGAACTCGGAGAAGACGCTCCTGGTAAGGAAAAGATGCAAAAGTCGTTTCTTAGGTGATTTGCTGGCAACACCTTCCGAAGTGGTCATCTGTGAAGTGTCATATAGCAATGCCGTTTTAATTTGTCAGGCAACATATGGTGGAGCTCTTTCAATCCCTCTCCATGCTTTAGCCATTTAGACTTTAACCGAAGCATTGAAAGCGACTTCAGCAAATGTTCACATTACTCGGAAATGTGGATAAATTTGTAATGTAATTAACAAAAATTAGTAGCTCTTCCCCTGTCGAGGAAATGGGAGTAAGCGAAGCTTGTCGTGTGTTTCTTCGTTGTTCCTCCGAAGGAATTGCACTGACGACTACCAAGTTGTGCTCAAACTAGAGTGTACTAGAATACGGTTAAGTGGGACTAGCGGCTGGGGCGGCGCATGCTTTGCATTGAGGCGCCCGACGTGGAAAAATACTGTGGTGACGCTGCGATCGAAGTGGATTGGGCCGCATCAAGGTCGTGCCGTTGGAAACTGCTGGCTATACTGCTCGGCAGGTTCATTCGTACTACCTCGCGCGTTGGTATTTGCGTTCAGACCGCTCAAATGGTGTTCATAATTGCATATGACATGTATTTATGCCTTGAGAACCAATTCCTTTCTTTCTCTTCCTTATTTTATTTTATTTTCTTAATGCCGCTCGGTGATTGCGCGTGCATTTCGGCCGCAGTGTCGGCTTGCATTCGATGTTATTGTACGGTTCCCTTTGGAGAACAAATACTTTTCTCGTTCTTCAAGCAGCATGTATCTCTCGTGTGCATTGTCGCTCATATAGTTTTCCATCAGCAGGTCTTGCGAAACACAGACGAAGAAAGATAAGTAACCTTCCTGCTTGCCGCTTCAAACAAGTAAAGCATATCTGCCCCATCCGGCGCCTTGTACTCAGATTTACGGGAAGCAAGTCCATTATAATGGACTTGTTATAGATAAAAAAGAGTAAACTGCAGGGCAACATTCCATTCAAGTTTCTGCCTTCCTCGCATAACGGAATGCGGAGTCATTGGTGCGGGATCATTTACTGCGGTCGGACCTCGAGCGCCGAAAACGGTTTTAGTTAGTCATTCTATATGCTAACCTTTGGCCGTAAGCCGTACGTGGAAATTTTTTTCCAGTCGATACTTCAAAAAAGAATACAAAAGTAAATAAAAGAAAGAAAACCTGTGCGGTAGCCTAATTAGTGGCTATATAGTGGATACGGCGTTGCGCTGCTAGACTGGAGATCCCGGGTTCAATCCAGGTCGTGGAATTCGATGGAACCAAAATGAAAAAAAGACTCGTGTACTTCTATTTAGGTGCACGTTAATGAACCCCAGGTGGCGAAAACTAATCCGGGTGCCTCATAATCATATCGTGGTTTTGCCACGCAACACCGGTAAATTTGTTTAAATTAAAGAAACAAAAAAGCAGGCGGCGGCGTTCTTCGACTTTTTTCTAGGAATGTAAACAAAATAAATTATTCTATAGTCTGATTTCCGAGAAAAACATGTTACACTTATACTATATTTCATACATAAATGTAATGCCGTTCCCAAATGTATGACCGCTCAGCTCAGCAGCTTGTATATTAAAGCTGGTTGCTTATGATCAGATATTCGGTGCACTATCATAACGATCATAATGAAACCATTAAAGGAACTGCATGTCTCACATACACGTAGAGATATGTGCAGATCTGTTGCTTTCATTCAAGCAGATAAGTGTAGTACCACATGGGACACCCAGTTTTAATGGGTTGCAAACATGGTGAGACTGTCAAAAAAAGTTGTCCTTGTCTGAATCAAGTTAGCAGATTTACAGGCTGCCAAAAAAACGGGGCGTTTATATTGAATGGCAGCTAGGAACTTGTTGGACTTATTACCACCAGTGCGTTAATTTGCTCAAGAACTGCGCCTCTGCGCAACAGCCACGACTCTCCGGCAGCACAATCATTCGGAATAATAGTCCTCACTTGCATCGGTCACTCACCTTTGAGACATCAATAGTGCTGTTATACGTTACATTCGAATGGAAACGACTATTCGGCGTCGTACAGTATATCAAACACACACACACACACTTATATATATATATATATATATATATATATAAGCTTATTTTGCCTGCTACGACTATTATTACTGCAAATGAGTGTTTTTTTGTACAGTATTCCCTAATAAGTGTGTTTGCTACTGCTAACACGTGTGCTTTTTCCTGTCGGGAGTTCTCACTTTTTCAATTAGTGCATTTACAATATTTGTTACTTTTTCCCTAACATATATATCGTGAATATATATGTCTATGTACCCTTTGATTCAAGTATACTTAGAAATACATGAGTCCTTCTTCGCGCCACGCAGTTAATAAACCTTCTTTATTTCACTCGAATATTGTTTTCTTCGATCATTGTTCCTGATCAATATCCACCAACAAGAAGCGCGCGTAAAATGACACGATATCAATAATAAAACTTTCTTACGTAGCTTTATGTTGCAGAGATAGCAGTTACTTTTAGAAGACGGTGTTAAAAACAGCAGTTCACCTGGCTAAAACTACATTTTGTACCGGCCGTCAAGAGTCATGGGCGCACCAAAGCAAATAAACATTTAAAAAATGTACTGCACAGACGTTCTGCGAGGAAAACTGGGCGTCCGAAAGCGTCCGCGTAGAGAACGCGCTCTCGCTAGCAGACGACTGCTCTTGACAACGACAGCAAAATTTAAGACGTCGCGTTGTATTATTCATGCCTGAAATATATATGTTTGGGAAAATGGTGTAAACATAAATTTGCAGTTGAAATGAAGCACTATTTTAAGAGCGTACTATGCGCAATCGGCGTCGACGTCCGCAGCGAAAGTACGTTGAATATGCCGCGGAGCGCGTCTCCGCCCCCATCCAGTTCGCTCGCAGCGCCCTCGCACAATTTTTCCACACGCGGCTCCTCAGCGGTAGAGCGCCGTTGGGCCTACTCGACCATTGTCTGTTACGCTCTAGCTCGAACCACAAGAGGTCACACGCACTGTTGCTGGCTCCGAGGTTCCGGTTGAGAAACTCGCGTTGAAGCCTGGCCGTCGCAACTGGGAAGTTGGCGCTAGCTTGCGGATGCTTGCACCACCTTTCTCGGATTCCTGGAGGGCTCGACGACGCTGACGTTTGGCCTCAACATCGCGCTCCTTCAACTCGGGGTCCGTGGCTCTTCGATGACGTTTCGCCTGGGCTTCGGAGGCCCTCACGCTAGAATCAGCACGTCGACGACGAGGGCTTTCCCGAGCGCGTTCATTGTGAATGGATTTCCATGAAATTTCTTCAAAATTAAATCCGTCCGTTAGATAAGACATTGAATGGCTCATACTCCCTCAAGTAATGGCTTATACTCCCGTAAACCCGACTTCTCCCTTACGACGAAAGGAGAGAAGTGTAATTCTACGCTGAATTCATTCTAGCGCGAGCAAGCAGCGCGCTCGTTCCCACCACGCGTTCTCTCCGCCGAGGCCGCCGTGCTTCGGCTCGGCCGTCGCTACAACGCAGCAAGCTGTGGAAGCAGACGACGACGACGAACGCGGGAGCAATGGCACGAGCGCGTGCGCATGTAGGCTCCCTAGCGCGTGCCGAGTACGAGCGCGTGCCGACCACACCCCGCTTTTAAGGGAGCGTATGACGTACTGACAAGTGGCAGAATGGGTTAGTGTGGTGGTCTCGCAACCCGGAGGTCGGTGTTCGAATCCGAAGCCTGACGAACAACTTTTTTCCCGCGCGACTTGAAAGTGAGAGTTTTTCGCGGTCACACTCACAATAGCAGCGACAATTGTTAGGCAATACAAGCTTCGCTTGAACGTAACTGTGTATCATTGAGCCCTGAAAATACCGTTCGCATTACAATCGCAAAATAAGCGCAGGAAGTTGTGAGTCTAACGGCTAAAACGTTGTCTGCATGACAGAAGCCATCGACTCTAGCTAAATGAAGAATTGAGTAAGAACTTTTACCATCTATAGATTCCGCTTTAATGTGCCTCCAAGAGAGGGGTACAAAACAAGCTTTTCATATCAAAACAGGCGCGTTCAGGACGCTGCTGCGTCGAATACCAGGGACGTCTTACGTAGTTTTCACCAAATTAATGTGCTAAAATTTGCGTATCCTCTTACAGCTTGTCCCGCCAATAAAGGAAACGGTTACGTGTTATTGGTTACTGAAAACATATTTGCATGAAAGCACCGCAAGAGTGGACTCCAGCGAGACCCTGCGCCAGACTCCCCTCCGAGCTCGGCGAGCAATAGTGCACCACCAAGCACAGTTCGTCTTCTCAGCAAAGTCCTGCCCCCTCTTTCTATCCGGGTGATTTAGTCATGGTTCGATTGGCACTGCGTTTACTTTGGCGCTGCGAAAAATTCTTACCCCGGATTTCTGTCCCTTTCCATCTTGTGGAAACTCTTGAATAGGGCGCAAGCTGTTTCGCTTAGACTTTTACAGACCGGCACATATCCGTGTCTGGCCGTTCTGCACGAAGTTTACCCTGAAGTATATCGCGACGAGGCCTGCCTGTCCTGCGGGCAGACCTCCACTCTCGCACACATGCTCTCGGAGTGCGGGTCGAGATACCGCAAGTTCAGCAAGGAGGAGTGGGATTCGCTTCTGCGTAGCCCCGCTCTAAACAAGCAAATCCTGGCTGTCCAGCGTGCCCGCGTGACTGGGCCGGTGGGCTAGACCTGCCGGTCCCGACGTGGGAGTAGCCGGGTGCGCGACGAGTTCCCCGTCCTCGCCGGACCTCCAATACAAGTTATTTCACTCACTCACTCACAGGGTCCTGTGACATTTCGTTAAGCCGCGATCCCAGAACTTCATGACAACCGTCGCAAACTCACTTTTCCTCGTCATGTCAGCAAGATGAAGGTTTACGTAACACGTGAAACCTGTACTAAACTCCTGTCTTACTCCTCTGTGAACTCAAGGGGAAAGGGGGCGGCGAGTGTAACGGTACCGAAGGACGTAGCAAGTGAAAGAAGAGGAAGAAAAGGGAAAGCAAAGGATAGAGTAACAGTGAGTGTTCTTGGGTATGTGCCACTACCACCAAGGCTCTACATCTACATCATACACTGGGTCAGGGGTATAGTTGGTTTTAGGACGGCGAAGATTTGGGTACGTTGTGTACCACTGGGAACCCGTTCAAGGTATACCGGACTACTCTGACAATATATATATATATATATATATATATATTATATATATATATATATTGTGAGACGTCGACCGATGCGATGCCTTGTTTTCCGAGCAGCCGCCCGAGGCAGAGACGAAGCAACGCACGAGACAAAAGATGATGATGAGGCGTATGTACAAATGACGACGACGATATGCACAAATAGCGCTCACACAAGATGAGTCGTATTTACAGATGCCGACGACGATATGCCCGAAATGCGCTCACAATATATATATATATATATATATATATATATATATATTTATTTATTCATTTATTTATTCACCTGCGTTAAAGCTGTGCTGAGAGCCATGTTCTTGATTTATTCCAACAAGTGATAAGTATTATGAATAAAACAGACATCTGGCACCTGTGTACTTACAGTACACAGGTGAAAAGCGGTATGAAAAGCGATATTCTAGAGGTCCGCAATATCCATACTGCGCTGGACGTTGCTAGACGTAGAGACATTGACGGCAACGGTTTAGACGAAGTTTGAAACGAATTGACATTGATTGTCTCGTACAAAGCCATGCAGTAAGAGACCATGACGCACTCCCATAAGCCTTGCTTGCGTGGGGAGACCATATATCATTAAAAAAATGCCTTGAATTAGCAACCGCCTACGATTCCACGCTCAAGTACCGCGCGACCCCGTGGCACATTTAACGATTGTGTCGCCGAAACTGGAGAGCATATTTTCGCTCACAGTTCTTTTAACAGCTAGTTCTGTAAACCTACCACTTAGGGAGGAAAAAAATGCAAGAGAACCTGACACAATCCGGGCATAAGTTTTAAGCTGTGAATATCACATCCCGGGAATAGGACAATTAAAATAAACGGCTGCGGAAAGAGACGGAGGGACAGGACTTAAGCTAGATAACAAAACCCGACATCCAAGCGCAAGCTTTCAACTGGTGTTGGGCTCCGGTGTCGGGTTTTGTTTTCCCGCTTTAGTCCTGTGCCTTCGTTGCTTTGCGCAACAGCTTTATTTATGTCTAACCAACTAGCCCCCTGCGGAATTTTTTTAATGACTAATAAAATGTCTGGAAACCTGGGAAACCTGTCTCGGTTTCACGAAAAATAAAAAAACAGGGATACGGTGGCGTAGTTTTAGTTGTTCTCTTGCTTTTGCTTCAGCAGTCTCGTTTATTATACACTAGAGAGCGCGAGGCGTCCAGTGAGCTCTCAAGCACTAAAAACTGCGGGAAAAGCAGGTAAATCCGCACCGAGCCTGACGACGACTCTCTATGCGCGAACTAAGCGGCTACTTGCAGCTTCCAGCTCTTTCCATTGCGGACTCCGGCCCTTTATCCGGCCTACTGAGCTTAAAAAACAAAAAGAGAATATGGGTCATTACCCTCAGTAAGGCTCTTTTCTTCCTTGTTGAATGTTTGTGCTGCGCGTATACGAGACAGTCAAACCACAAAATATCTCACAAATCAAGCGAGTTGTTTAATTATTTAGGATAGTCCTCTTGCAGTAACTTTACAGAAACGGGTATGCTAAAGATAAAAAAAGACTAATCCTCTTTCACTCCACCCAATGAAAGTGGATGTAGAACGAAGCTGTTGCCGACGTTACACAAGCACCATCAACCCAAGTGACGGACCTCACGCGGGCACGCACGTGTGTGGAAGTGCCGCATACATGTGCTCATTCGCCTAGGCCCTCACCCAACCGCAAGCGCCTAATTGACTAGTTCAATTTTGACAGCGGAGCTGTTCTTAGTCGAGCCTTTGCCACCTGTCCGGAGTCACGCAGGTCACGTGACCAGGACATGATGAAAGCCACGCCGGGGGAGGGCAGGTCACGTGACCAGCAGAGGAGGAGAGGCGCGCTGGGGGAGGAGGCGACCAATGAGAGGCCGCCGCGATGTAAGAATAAGCAAGAGAGGTGCTGACACTCTCCCCACAACGCGTGCGAAAGCGCCGCCCACTCGCGTCCAGATTATGTTCGGCTCGGTTACAGCATAGAGTAACATATGGATCCTTGTATGTTACTCTATGGTTACATCTCGGTCGGCACCGTCGTAGAGGGCGCTGCGGAATGCGGAGCGGTCCCAGCCTCGGCGGCAACGCGCGTGCTGCCGCTGCTGCGTCATCCTGCTTGCATGTGCGGCCGCGCTGTTTTGAAATAACGCTTTTTGTTCGCGTGCGTTTCATGAGCTTGTGCTTGGGTATTGTACCACGGGCCCTCGACAAAGGCGGCAGCGGCCTTCTGAGGGGCGTTTGAAATGGCTAGAAGTGCTTTGTTACGAACTGCAATTCCGGATACCGGACTTGTGCGGAGTGTGTGTCTTTATTCAAAGCGCCGTCCGACAGCCGTCATCCAGAGCAGTGGCGCCGTGCAAATCTGAGGGCAGACCGAAGCTACGCTAGCGGCAAAAACACGCGGCAAGAACGCGCGTCAGAAAAGCGCGGCAACGCGTCATGCCGCGCGCGGCAAAAGCGGCGGGAATCGGGGGTTTTGCGGCGTGCCGCGCGAAATGGGTTCGAGACCCATTTCTGCGGCAAATGGCGCGTGCCGCGAGATGAAAAACCAATCAAGAGCGACGAGGGTGACATCACGGGGCCGTCACAACCGGACCGCCGCCGGTCCGCACCGGGTTTTCAATCGACAATCGTCGTCTCTCGCATGAAACGAGCGCTCGCGGTGTTGCTTGCGCGTTCGGGGAGCGCGTGAGCGCGCTGCCGCGCGGCGAGACGCGCTTGCCACGGTGGCCTCGCGGCAAGGCGCTGACGCGCGGCAACTTGCCGCTCGCGGCATGCCGCGCGCGTTTTTTGCCGCTAGCGTGGCCGTACCCTAATGCCGACACCGACCATGTCTGCGCCAACCATTTTTCAAAGGATACAATATCGATGGCATATTACACGGAGCTCGATAAAAGGATATACGCACATATGTGTATATACATATATGTACACACATGTGTGTACATGTGAAAAGTACACACAGTGCCGGTAGCTTCATATGCGCTATGTTTCGACGTTTAGTTTGTGTTGAAGCGAGAGACAGCCGAAGGTCAATTGGCTCGCGGCTGGGGCCGCGCTTCCTGACTGCTGTCTTTCAACCGCGAGTTTCCGCGGTCATCGAGCTGTATGTGTTCATGTTTACCTGAGCGCGCGTGACACCCTGCTTGTTAATTTAGAATGCGAATGTTGGCGAGTTTCTACGGCCAATAAAACAAATATCCTTACTTTGTATTGCTGTCTACTAATTTGCTATCGCAATAGATGCCACGCCTTTCGAGCGAAACTGCGACTTTTTAAAGCGAAGTTTTCTATGTCTCACCGATGCGTCCGAAAACGCTCTACAGGATAGCCAACTCCCACAATGGCGCTTCTGAGCACACAATAGAACAACGGCTGCACATCTGCGCACACCATGGAACAACGGCTGCATCATAGAACACTACAGTTTACAATCGCGGTTGCACCGATAAGAACAATGGGAACTGCAACGCCACACTACCCAGACGAACTATATCTATATCTGCATTGCATTACGCGCGTCACGCAATGCATTCCCAGCCGTCACCATGGGTAGGCCGCGGGTGCAGCGCACGGCAGGAGAGGCTGCCGTATGCGAACGTAAGCGCGATCGCGATCGTGCCCATATAAGGCTGATCTCGTGTATCGGCAACGGCAGAGCCTCTGACCGTCTGCCACAGCGACCACAAGGTAATACTGTGCAAGTGTGGAATCGTCCGTTAAAGTGTGAGTGTGTAATCAACAGCTACGGGATCTAAAATAAAGGGTATACTACTTAGCGAAATGTGCCTTCATTCAACTTCAACGTTCAAAATATACAATCCTAAAAAAGCAATCAAATCACATATGCATCGCATCGGGTCGCTCAGCATTTCTTGGGTTCGTTGCGCGGTCGTTGGCTTTGGACTTTGACTTTGATTCAGTTTGCATGGGAGAATGCTTCGCGTTCAACCATCTTTCTTTAAGAAAGCGGCTTTGATTTTTTACACATTATTTCTTCATAGCGATTCGCCTTCCGTGACAGACATGCATTGTGATTTCTCGTGCAAGTTATTTAGGATTTAAGCGATGTAGGAGTTCATTTTGATAGTAACCTAAAATTCAGTGACCAAGTTAGCCATATCGTAAGTGCTCCTTGTAGCATTGGTGGTTCTGTGAACCGAATAACTCGTGAGTTCAGAAACCTTCATTGTTTCATTACGTTGCTGCAATCTATATTTGATAGTAAATTTGAATATTGTCAGATAGAATTGAATGACATTGGCGCTGTTCAACAACGCAAAATTGAGAAAGTGGAACGCAGCTTTGTTAATATATTTTCAGATAGGTACATCGGTCGTTCTTATCATTATAGTCACATGCGAGTTCTTATTAAATTGGCGATGTCAAGTTTAGATCTTGGTAGTTCTGCAGAAGTGTATTCATGGGTATACTTGAATGTCAGCGTTTGCTTCACTCTACTTGTTTTTCTTTTCCAGAAAGGCGATTTCGGGCGAAATCATGTGTTTAGTATTATTAAAATCAGGTAATCGAGAAATCTGCGGAGTACAATCAACCTCTCTACATGGCTTTCATAGATTATGAAAAGGCATTTGATTCAGTAGAGATTCCAGCAGTCATAGATGCATTGCGTAATCAAGGAGTACAGGAGGCATACGTGAATATCTTAGCAAACATCTACAAGGATTCCACAGCTACCTTGGTTCTCCACAAAAGAAGTAGAAAGTTACCTATCAAGAAAGGGGTCAGGCAAGGAGACACAATCTCTCCAATGCTATTCACTGCATGCTTAGAAGAAGTATTCAAGCTCTTAGACTGGGAAGGCTTAGGAGTGAGGATCAACGGCGAATATCTCAGCAACCTTCGATTTGCAGATGACATTGTCCTATTCAGCAACAATGGAGACGAATTACAACAAATGATTGAGGACCTTAATCGAGAAAGTGTAAGAATTGGGTTGAAGATGAATATGCAGAAGACAAAGATAATGTGCAATAGCCTGGCAAGGGAACAAGAATTCAGGATCGCCAGTCAGCCTCTAGAGTCTGTAAAGGAGTACGCTTATCTAGGTCAATTACTCACAGGGGACCCTGATCACGAGAAAGAAATTTAAAGAAGAATAAAATTGGGTTGGAGTGCATACGGCAGTCATTACCAAATCCTGACAGGGAGCTTACCACTGTCGTTGAAAAGAAAAGTGTACAATCATTGCATTCTACCGGTGCTAACATATGGGGCAGAAACTTGGAGGTTAACGAAGAAGCTCGAGAACAAGTTAAGGACCGCACAAAGAGCGATGGAACGAAAAATCTTAGGATTAACGTTAAGAGAAAGGAAGAGAGCGGTGTGGATCAGAGAACAAACGGGGATAGCCGATATTCTAGTTGACATTAAGCGGAAGAAATGGAGCTGGGCAGGCCATGTAATGCGTAGGATGGATAACCGATGGACCATTAGGGTTACAGAATGGATACCAAGAGAAGGGAAGCGCAGTCGAGGTCGGCAGAAAACCAGATGGGATGATGAAGTTAGCAAATTTGCAGGCGCAAGTTGGAATACGCTAGCGCAAGACAGGGGTAATTGGAGATCGCAGGGAGAGGCCTTCGTCCTGCAGTGGACATAAAATATAGGCTGATGATGATGATGATGATGATGATGAATTCGTTTGCAATGTTTATTTATTCCGTGACTAGAATGACATGATTATTAAGAAGTGATGGTGTAATTGGTTATTTGGACTATTAAAGAATGAAAAATATATATGATCCGGTGGTTTTTATTTATTTAGTGACCGCAGGAACCATGGCCTTTTGGTCACTACGGTACACCGCCATGGGGTGTACGGCAAAGGTTGGCGCGTTCTTCATGAACATGTCACCAAAGCCCCGGGCGTTCGGTGCGAACGCGGGCAAAACGCCGCCGCCATCGACAACAGTTGTGCGCGTTGTTTGTGTGTCCGCACACAAGCGCTGTCAAAACGATGGCTACGTGACGAACGGCTAAACGCCGTTGTCGACACTGTTACGGGAGAGGCGGGCGAGAGCCCATAGAGATTCGGCGGCAGAGGCTGGCAGGGCTGCGCGCATGTGCCGCAGTGGGAGAGCGGGCACGCACACGCACAGTCTAGGGTGCCTTGATGTCCTCCTCGCCCACCGCTCCCTTGCACTGGGAAGTCGCGTTTGCTCTCCGCCGTGCGTTCACTCCCCGTGAAAGCGCGCGTCCCTCGCCCTCTGTCACTCGCACATACAGCATGCGGCCAATGAGAGTTTTTTCCTATTGCCGGACGTGACCATCGAATAGTGAGCCCTTAACGGCTTCGTTGTAATAAATAAAACGGTGATAAGCATTAAAGTGCAGGTAGGTTATCATAATCAGCACTCTAGTTGCAGCTATCCCTTGCATAAACGCCACTTTCGTGACCGTAATTAAGTCTTTCCTATTAAAAATAAACTAGGGTTGGGCGAATATTCGAAATTTTCTATACGAATCGAATACTTCAAACTAACTATTCATATTCGAAATGGAACTATTCGGTATTTCGGAATAATTGAGACTAACCAAACACTTCGGAATGAGCGAATAGTAAAGTCCGGCTACTGTCGTCAGCCTGCTAAGCAATGTATTGGCAATTATCAGAAGTGAGAACATTTTCGAAGAAATGCACCAACAAAATTTGTAATGTATGCTTTCTTTTTGGTTTTACCGTGGAAGCCACCATGAAGTGATTTTGCTCATAGTCTGCCTTTTAGTGATTTTAGCAGTCGAGCCATGAAACCGTTTAATTTTTTGCGCACTTCCTGTTATTTTTTTCCTTGCGTGGACCCTTTTACATGTAGATGTGGCCCACAAGGCCTTCAGCAGCTTTCTTTCTTTCCTCTTTTACAATTTCCTATCTTTTTTGGTAACCATTTGTTTGACGTTTTTCAGAAAGGTATAGTCATACAGAATCCATTTTTTTTTCTCGGAAGGATTGTGTGCAACCTGTCTCTAGAGTTTTTGAGAGGCTATTCGTGCAGTTCTTTAATGGCAGTTAGAGATTTTGGGTTGAAAGCTGCTCCATTGTCCGTTATAGTTAGCTGTATGTTTTGCACCGGTCAGTAAAGGCGTTATACCTATTTATGCCGAAATAAATATTTCTGTTTAAAACATATGCGCTGGCGTTTGCTTATTCGATATGCGAGTCGATAGTTGACACATAATATTCGATTTTGTATTATAATTAGTTAATATCCCCCCTCGCCCTTAAATTAAACAGAACATGGCTCGTACTTGAGTCCGAACTTATTGATTTTTTCAAGCGAAGCTTGTATTGTCTCACAAGTGTCGGTGTCGTTGTGGGTGTGACCGAAAAAAAAAACGTATCGCGCAAGTGAAGGACAACGGCGGGAAAGGCTAAAGTATAGACCGCTGGTGAAACACGCGAGGCACGCGCCCGTCACACGTGACGGGAGCACCCAATCAGGAACGGGCGCGCCAGAGGAAGGGCAAGGGAAGAAAAGGGCCTCGCGCACGTTTCATCAGGTCTCCTTTTCAGTGCACGCTCGGCAAACGGATGGCTAGGCTCGCGTTGTTCGGTCGGCGACGGACCAGGCCACTTTCGACGAGAAACGCCGTCAACGTCGCCAGGAGCAAGCTCGAGCTCGCCGCGCGAATCATGCATTCAAGGCAGCCCAAGCCCAGGCTCTTGTGCAGCGGATCCCACCTTAAAAGCCCGTCTTGCCGAAGCCCAGCGTCAACGAAGGGCAGCGAACCCCGAGCCCAGGGAACGGGACACCCAATTTTGAGGGTACGAGAAGCTTCGCGTGGCCCCCTGTTCCCGGTAGGGGAAGGGCCGATGATTTTTTTTTCTTTTGATGGACGGTACATTGCCCCGCGCGATACAAGAATTAAAAAAAGGGAACCACGTTTTCGTATTTACTTAGTCACATACATACGTGCGTCAAGGTCAAATAATACATATGTCATGACACGATAAAGTACATTATGCTGTAGGTGAATACACCGCGCCTAAAGGAACGAAGCGTAAAGTAGAAAAGCATATCGCACAACGCAATAAATCGGTTACTACGTAACATGTCTTTAGAAGAACTTCCTTACGAGCATTTATAGACGTACTCTTGGGAGCACAGTTCCTGCGAGGGAGAACATTTTGGCCTAACGTTGTGTCACCTACTGTCTGCATACAGGTGTGCCTCGAGCTGAGACTGAATTGGTAAACCAATACAATGAAGGAAACAACAGTCATTGTGAATGTTTCACTGCAACTGCCATCCAATCATGCAATGGCCTGTACGTTCCCTTTATTAACCTCAAATATGTGAAATTATCATTCTCTTGCATTAATTCATAACAGGTAAAATAACAGTCGTGGTCTGCGAGTGGTATTTCATGTTGCAGTTACTATCATTTTGCTTATGGTTATGAATTGTTTGCTAACATATTTTTTCTAGTGCCTGTATTTAGTACGCAGTTAAGTTATGCCTAAGGGACATAACACTAGAGTCTGGGTCTTTTCATACGAAGAGTTGCAAACATTTTCAATCAGCCCCCCCTACATGTTCGAAACAAAATATTTATACATAGGGCTGAAATTCTAGACAATCACAGCAAGCACCTCCAGTACCCGCAAGCTAAGGACAGGCGCTGAAACGTCGTATTTCACAAGTATCTAGTAACGGGGGTAATGAACTAAGATTTGCTGGCAGGAAAGAATTATCTGCATTTATTTGTGCCTTAAATACTAGTATGAATAGTTCTGTTTCTATACCCGATTTTCTGCCAGAAGCCTTCGCGTATAAGAATTAAAAACATTTCCCACGAAAAATTCGCTTGTTATAGTGTAACCATGGAGTGCAATCGCAAAAAATTCACGAAAAATTTAGTGACCTCGAAAACATCTGCGGGTATAAAATTTATTATACAGTTGTTTACCGGACGCTTTACTGGAAAACGTGTCGTAAACTTACGTTATCGGCCTTTCTTTTAGTTTTTTTATTCACAAGAAATTATTACTTATTGAAGTGTACGTTCCCGTCATCATCATCCCCATAATTTATGTTCACTTCGGGATGAAAGCCGGTATTATCGGTCCTCTGTCTTGGGTAGGCTTACTCTATTGTATACCTGAAAATTTCTTAATTCCATGTGGATTTCAATCTGCTGTTATAACGCAAACGCGCGTTCAATATATTTTTTTAAAAGTAGGAAGGAAAAAAAAAACGCATTGGTTTTCTAGAATGTTTCTAGTTTACCTAGTACGTACCATCCTCAAAACGCGTAATGAGATTGTTGTTTACGTGAGCCAAAAATGTCTTCGTAAACCAAGTTACGGCAAAGTTAGGTGTGGAACCACTAGCGCTGCTTATTTGTATTTGATGTGTGTTCGTAGCTCGGCACTCCCAAATGGACGTTGCCGCAGCAAGCACCATGTGATCAGATGAGGTTTCGAAATCTGTCATTTTGTTTCTTCTTCTATCAAAACGACATGTTGACACAACTCTCCTTTTGTCAATTACGCCTCCCCCCTCCCCCCCCCCCCTTTTTTCCTGCCCCTTACATTTTGCCACCACCCCATTTTCGGAGGTAGAATTCCATCATACAGCTGAACGAAATTCGTCACTGCGGTTACCAGCGACGAAACTTCTAGGCTGCAGCTCAAAGGGCTCTATGGTGCAACGAGAGTGAAAGGACGCCCTCTAGACGTCAGGAAGTGTGCACTTCACAGCACGGTGCGTTAGAGGGAGGGGGCACTTCGTTGTTGAAGTCCATTATTGTCGGGGTCGAGGGTCGCAGCGTAATTCGACACCTGGAGCATGGTAGAACTTCCCACGCGTGTCGCAACGCACTTTCATTGTGTGCCACGGTGAAGGAAAACTACGTAGACAAAGAATGCGACGAAGCTTGAAGACAGAGATCTCGAAACGCAATTTCCTTCCGGATCGCAAAGAGGTACGACGGCAACTGCGCCTTGAAGGATTTGCCGCGGGCTATCGATCGCTACCTGCAATTTGACAGAACGTTGTAATGAAGAACGGAAAGCAACATGCTGGTGATGCAACGGCCATTTCTGGAGAAGAACTGCAGTGCTGCTGCGACAATGTTAAACTGGCTTCTTAAGTATTCCGTCGTCGAGATACCTGGCTGTAATGCACAGCGCCACGGAGGGTGCTGGCGCATTCTTGAAGTCTCTTGCGTTGCTCATTTAGCGCAGGGGGGAAATGGAATTAAGGAAAGGGAATGGCCTCTAGAGATGGCTAAAAAATAGATTGCAAACTGAGCAGGATTTATTTATTGATTTATTTATTTTCAATACTGTGAGCCCTTTCGGGCTGTTACAGGGTGGGATAATTCACAATACTAAGAGCGAATATACAAACAGTGTAATACAAGCAACACAATGAAAACTGAAAGTAAAAATGTATAAACACCATACAATAGCATAAACAAAACAGCAGCAGAAATATCGCAGTACAATGCCAAAAAACATTGAATTTAAACATATAATGATTCTAGGTTTCTTTCAAAATTCGCAAGCGAATTCATACCATCAAATATTTCTGAGTTAAGTTGGTTCCACTCTTCTATAGTTCTGACCAGAAACGAATGTTTGTAAACATCGACTCTAGGCACATAAGGTCTAACAACGTATGGGTGACAGGACCGAGGTGACACTCTGCCAGGAGGCCGCAAGTAGAGTCCGGGATTTAGGTTTAACATGCCATTGTACAATTGATAAAAAAATTTTAGCCTGGCTATTTTCCTTCGTGAAGCTAAATCTGGAAGGTTTGCCTTATCAATCAATGCGGTAACAGATTCAGTTCTCTCGTACTTAGAAAAAATAAAGCGCACAGCAAGACGCTGTATACGCTCGATCTGATTTATTAGAGTTCGTCGATACGGGTCCCACACTATACTCGCGTACTCCAGGGTAGGTCGAACAATCGTAGTGTAAGCCTTCAGCTTTACGTCAGGGGACGCTTGCTTTAATTTCCGCCGAAGCATTCCCAGCTTTCGCTGTGCTGATCCACAAATGTTAGCAACATGTTCGTTCCAGCTTAAATTATGTGTGATGGTAACACCCAGATATTTCATCTTCAAGGTTCGTCGAATTTCCTTAAGTCCAATTTTGTAATTAAATTGCAATGGGGATTTTTTCGCTGTAACGCTCATGCAGACCGATTTATCAAAGTTAATTTCCATGTCGTATGCTGCACACCAATTAGAAATTACGTTTAGGGAATCATTTAGCAGGGATTGGTCGTGGACGCTCCTCACTCGACAAAACAACAGACAATCGTCCGCGAAAAGGCGAACCTCAATTAGTGGGTCCACATCTTTAGCAATATCGTTGATGTAAAGCAAAAATAGCAGGGGTCCTATTACAGATCCTTGGGGCACCCCAGAGGTGACAGGCAATGAAGCTGAGTACTCATCAGCTATTTCCACAAACTGCCGTCTGTTACACAAGTACGCCTCAATCCACTTTACCACCATGGGATTTATACCGTATGTTTTCAGTTTTTGAATAAGTTTTACGTGGCAGACTTTATCAAACGCTTTTGAGAAATCCAGAGCAATAACGTCAACTTGCTCTTTCTGGTTTATAGTATCTGCAAAATACTGAATTGTTTCAAAGAGCTGCGTAACGGTTGATAAGCGCCTTCGGAAACCATGTTGTTTAGCATAGAATAAATTGTCTTCGGCATACTGAGCCAGATATTTGTTAATTACATGTTCAAGTAGTTTGCATACGGTGCATGTTATCGAGATGGGACGATAATTACTTAATTTTAGCTTGTCTCCAGCTTTGAAGATCGGAACAACGCGGGCAACTAACCAGTCATCTGGCAAGGCACCCATTTCGAGGGAAGCAGTGAATATTTCTACTAAAAAATTAGAAACCCATTCACAATAACGTTTCAGAAACGCATTCGGTATTTTATCGGGACCAGAACTTTTCCTCACATCTAGATTTAGAAGTAGTGCTACGATTCCGTCTTTAGAAATAATGAAGTCACTACTACGTTCTTCATTTACCCCAGCTTCTTCTACCAGATATTCTTTCTTAGAGGAAAACACAGTGACAAAGTAGTTGTTAAAAGCCTCAGCCATTCTCACCGGTTCGCTACAGACGGTTTCATTGACTAAAACACCATGTATCATTGGCTTTGAAGAAGATAAGTACCTCCAGAATTTTTTCGGGTTATGAGCCATGTAATCAGTCAGCGTAGACGAAAAGAAACGAGTTCGGGCATCTTTCAGCTCTCTTCGTATCTGGGTGCCAAGCGCCGAAATCGCTGCCGCTATCTTTGGAACTTTTTTTCGAGCACGTCGCAGTCGGCGCTTTAAATGAATAATATTGCGGGTTACCCACGGGTTGGCCCTTTCTATTCGCTTAACTTTCCTGGGAACAAACCGAGATAAACAATGTGATACCAGGGACTTAAAGTGCTCCCACAATTTATTTACATCTTTTTCCCGTGGAAGCATGTCGAAACCTATTTCCAGAGCATCCAGAATTGATGTGTCATCAGCTCGTTGAAAATCGTACACGTATGCTGTTCGGGCTTTAGTTAATTTTTCGTTTGTCGCACTAAGGACAACTACTACAGATTTATGGTCTGATATCCCATCTTCAACAGTGACATCATGGGTGAAAGTTTTATCAGACAAAAATATTAAGTCTAGAATTGACTGGCAATTGTCTTGTATCCGTGTTGGGCAATTCACTACTTGTACTAGGCTGTGGTTTACCATTATTTCCAACATTACGTCCGCGTGCAAACGATTTAAGGAACCTGAAATTCGGCTATTCCAATCAACACCCGGTAAATTGAAATCGCCCATAAGTACTATTCTGCTTCGCATATTTGTGATTGCACTCAAATAAGCATCAATTTTCTCAAAAAAGTCCACTGAACTTGTTGGTGATCTATATACTACGCCGATAAGTAATATAGTCTCACCGAAAAATAGCCGACACCAAACGCTTTCATGATCATCGATGTTCGGGAGCGACTCATATTTAAACGTTTTTTTAATCAATAATGCAACGCCACCGCCCCTACTCGTCCTGTCTTTTCGAATAACGTTGTAGCCGCTAGGAAATACCTCATCGCTCTGAATGTCAATGTGCAACCAAGTTTCCGTTATTCCTATTATATGGGGGTCATATAACAAAGACATGCGTTCAAGTTGTTCATGCTTGTTAGCAATGCTTCGTGCGTTAACATTTATAAGCCTTATTTCCTGTGGCTTTTGATGTCATACATTGTCGCGAGACGCAGAAGCTGAATGTTTAGGCACTTGTACACGAGTATGATTGCACAGGTCCCATGTGTAGGCCGTTCCGTTGATAAAAAGCCTGTCATTAACAAGCTTCACCTTCGCGCCAGCCCTTTTATCTGATTGCGCAGAACGCCACAGTTCTTTCCTTTTTCGTTGCGTTTCATACGAGTAATCATGAGAAAGGTTCACGTTTGTTCCTTTCAGTTTCTTACAGTTCTCAAAAATCGCTTCTTTTTCCTTGTGATTATAAAGCTTCAAAATAACAGGTCTATCTTGGTCTCTTTTCTTTTGCCCCAGCCTATGAATTCTTTCTATCGACGTCACTTCTACACCAAGGCGATCAGAAAAGATACCTTTCACAACTGCGTTTTCAATTCCTTCTTTTGTTTCATTGGGACTCTCCGGGACTCCGTACACAATAATGTTGTTCCTCCTAGCCCTGTCCTCTAATTCAACAATTTTCTTTCCTTGTTGTTTAATTGTCTGTTCCAGGTTGCGGACAGTGATTTCGAGACCTTCCAGTCTCGCGCATGTCGCCGCCACTTTATCAAGTTTTTGTTCAAACAAAGAAAGCTTAGAATTCATTTGTGTTTGTGTCTCAAGAATAAGTTGCAGCATTTCTTCAGTAGTAGGGCCGGGATTTGTCTCAATATCCCCGCAAAGTAAGAGTTTCAAATGAGACCACAACAAGTTTATCGCATCAACACAATTCACTGGGAGCGGCAGCATAATTAGACACAGAGAATCTGACTTAAATGAAACAGGCGAATAGTAACTAACCTGTAAAACAAGCCATGCGGATTTAAGCGACATGACTGCAGTACTGCTGCCGCTCCCACTGAAGAAGTAGCGATGCGGTGAAGGCTTTATAGGCTCCCGAAAGCAAGGTGATCCTGGCGACGCCCAGTTTCCTGGCCATATGACGTCATCCGCTTGCAATCGCCAAGTCGAGAAGTCGATCAACGACGCGTTCCCTTGTCCACTTGAGGCAACAAAAGTGACGGTCAACGGCAGAATCTGTAAAACAAGCCATGCGGATTTAAGCGACATGACTGCAGTACTGCTGCCGCTCCCACTGAAGAAGTAGCGATGCGGTGAAGGCTTTATAGGCTCCGGAAAGCAAGGTGATCCTGGCGACGCCCAGTTTCCTGGCCATATGACGTCATCCGCTTGCAATCGCCAAGTCGAGAAGTCGATCAATGACGCGTTCCCTTGTCCACTTGAGGCAGCAAAAGTGACGGTCAACGGCAGAATCTGTAAAACAAGCCATGCGGATTTAAGCGACATGACTGCAGTACTGCTGCCGCTCCCAGGATAGGGAGCTACCGAGAGAAAAAAATTAAATTATGGAGTTTTACGTGCCAAGACCACGATCTGATCATGAGGTACGCCATAGTGGGGGACTCCGGAAATTTGGACCACCTGGGGTACTTTAACGTGCACCTGAATCTTAGTACACGGGTGTTTTCGCATTTCGCCCCCATCGAAATGTGGCCGCCGTGGCCGGGATTCGATCCCGCGACCTCGTGCTCAGCAGCCCAACACCATAGGCACTGAGCAGCCACGGCTGGGTGCTACCGAGAGAAGCATTCCATGTCCCGTGAACCTCATGGTACTCTCCATGGGCTCGAAATCTTCTGTGTCCGCTTGCGAAAGGGCACTGCGATCGTGTACAGATTTTGTGTGACGCATGTAAGGGAGCTTACGAAACCCAGACTTACGGTGAGAAGGATGCAGCTATGTCCCTCGTTCAGCATAATGTCAAGAAGTGACTTACATGTTGCTTGAAATGCATGAGGACGGATGAAGTGCTCAAAACTTAACAAAACAAAATTGCTCGCGGCTCTGCTACCAGCAACGAACCTTAGGCACACTCCCGTGGGAATGACTGAAGGGATGAGGATTATGCAGTTCTTACGTTGTGCAATTCAACGGTGGTCGCTTTCCTCTCCCCGGGCGACCCGTATCTCATTTTCTTTCCAGGTAAGTACGTATTTTAAGTAATATCTCTCGTGCATTGGGAGCTGCAATGAATAAACTGTAGTAAAGAGAAATGCACTAAGTAGCGAACAAAATCTCCCGGGAGTTACGAAAGAGTTCAGACAGATTGGCCTCCTCCGAGAAAACGTATAATTTAGCACAGACATACGCATGCTTCAGATTATTTTCCGGCATTCACTCTTCTTCACTTTCTCCGTAGGCTGGCTTGGTGATGATTACATTCCCACTTCGGGAAAATAGAAAGTTTTTTTTTTACTTTTTATTCACAATTTGTTTGTGCGCCTCATAATCAAAACGTGGTTTTGGCATGTAAAACTCCAGAATTTGTTAATTCATTCACAATTTGTTTGCGGCTACCTGAACTTTTTGAATTTGGATTACTGAATGTGATTACCGTTTTTTGTATTATGTACATCGATATCTCTTCAACAGTGACAAATGTTACTCTTCGATAATTGGACCAAACCTGGCTGTACATGGCGTGCGCGTGAATTTAGCACTGAATAAAATTTACGCCAGCACTCGAATAAGAATGTATGAGTGAATGAAAAAATTACGGCAGTATCTCCACTGGAGTCATCTAAGTAAGTGTAAGCATCGCGCCACTTGCTCATCTCCTCGCAGCCAGGGGTCATTATGAATCTTTTCGAACTTGATTCGACCACTGTAAACCCCTATCAACCCTATAGGTCGTTGTCAACCTTATCGCACTCGATCCGATCCTTATGAACTCTCATCTGTCTTTATGAACCTTACCGGACACGATCCGACCATTTTCAAGTTTTATCGGTCCTTATTAACTTTATCGCAATTGCTCCGACCATTATAAGCCCTAGTGACTCTTTAGCACCTTAGCTATACGCGTCGAGCCATTATCAACCGTGATGATACCCATATAACACCTCATCACTCCTTATTACGCCATGAGCCATTATCAACCGTGATGATACCCATATAACACCTCATCACTCCTTATCATCCTTATCAACTCATTGACTGCTTATCTGTCTGTGTTACGTGACGCGAAGCGCATCAGCCCTCGGAGATCGGTGGCATTTGGGTCGGTGAAGGAGCACCCCAACGGAAGGCGCATTCCACGACCACCGAACCGCATCGGGGATGTGGCGTGTATGGCATTAAAGTTTCGCGAAATAATTTCATAATGCCCACAGTGCTCCAAGTCGGCTCTACATGCCATGCTACAGATGGCTTTCGTTCCTGCATCCCCAAATCTTTCAAGAAAGCCTTCATAGAGACTGCTCTGCTTTGATATTTGTTTTCTACCGCCGGTGCAACACATTTATATGGTTCACATATATTCACCTGGGGCAAGCTTTCGTATTTAGCCCGGTGGGTAAGACTCTCGGCTTATGAGCGTGGGTGGTAAGTTCGAAACTCCAGGTCATCTCCAGGTACGCACTGCACCGATAAAATATTAGAATGGACTCTTGGTTCTTTCTTGCCTTCCCACTTAGATTTCCCGCTATGGGCACAGCAGTGTAATCTTGTGAACATTCTTTGCTATTCTTGTGAATTCTGTCGGGCATATATCTATGGCTTTTAAAGCTGACCACATATTCCATTTTTATTCTTTCACGTAACTCCTCCTTTCCTTACGCTTCACTCTGTGCTCCTTGAAGAAATAATGTCACGTAGAAAGGAAAGGGGAAAGGTAGGGAGCTTAACAAGAGGGGAAGTTCCGGTTGTTGAGCGCCTTTCTTATCTGCATGCTCGAAACAAGAGCTTCTACGCTCCCACACTCTTATTTTAATGTGCCTGACGCCGCCAACGGTTCGTGCCCCGTGTCGTGCATAACCTGTGGTGTCATAATTAGCAAATCGCCTTTGGGCCGTAGCAGAATGCATAGCTGAGTACCTTAATTTCGCTACATTATTTCGAAAAGAAGGACTTCTTTGGCGACTTGCCGCGACTTTCTTGTATCGCTTATGTCTGTTTTTAACCGCTGTTTCTAGCCTCATTCTTGCGGCGATCCTGAAGATAGTGCCGTCTAAAAATGTGACAAAAATCCTGATGACATAATCGAAAGTAGCGCAAACAGTGAGAAAAAGAAATGTGGCAGAACCAGTGGCAGAACCAAATGTGGCAGAAGTAGACTCACGCCACACTGCCACCGCTTAGACGCGTCCTGTATGAGGCCTGTATGCAGCCAAGTTCCTCTCTGGCGCTTGCCTCTCGACATACTGTTCCATCTAGGGACGCCGCCGCGAAGTGCGCTCGTGGCTCTTGAGTGACCACATACATTCAGAGAAGTCTGTTCGCGCATATATGACGTGGGTTCCATTTCTCTCAAGCACAGAAGAAATCTTAAATGATCTTTGTGAATGATTTTCCTAAAATGATCCCAAATGAAACTCATCTCCACTCCGCGGCACTTCCTTCGCAGTCAACCACTCAATCCCTGTCTTTCATCCGATGAGTGATTTGCGTATGCGGTTAAAAGACGAACCAACAGCAAAGTACAAACAGCCACGGAATCTCGCGAAAGAGCCAAGGAAAGCTATCGCTTGAATAACGCGCGTACTGCAGCTTTACATTCGCACTTTCCGTCAAAACGGTTGCATTAGTGATGCACCAATGTTCCACCTAAAAACCGACAAGCGCGTTTTTAGGAAACGGCCCAGCACGCCGTTTTCTCGCGAGAAGACTGAAGCAAAAGGATGGAAAACGCGGTGGGGCTATACGTGCTGAAAGATTTCAGCACCCATGCTGAGCTGCTGTAAAGACTCGCTAGTGCAAAGCCCATTGTATCTCGTAACACAAAAGAAGGGAAACACACACGCACTCACGTGCTACTCTTCTTTCGGGTTACGTGATTCTAGGCGATTTCCAGTAGCAAATGTGCCATATTAATTAGCCCAATCTTCTACTTTTGCTGTAGATGTTGTTTTACTCACTGAATGCATCTTTGCGCAGTCTAATTGTTTATGGCTCCATTCCAACTTTTTACGACAAAGTGGGGAGGGAATTGTGGTCTGTATCTTTATATAGTATCAAGATGCATTAAATAGATTTAAATGTTGTTGCTGCTATTCGGAGCACACGTATGGATTGCATACCCATGAGTAATATTATACGGAACATCCAAGTCCTCTTCAAGTAGTTATTCGAAGCTGGATATGCACTAAGCAGCTTTTCATTGATTTCACACTCACACAGTGTGCGCGCATGCGCACGCATGGATATGCACACAGAGGTACGTGCATCGACAAGCATGCAGACAAGCATGTACGCACACGCACTCACGCTATTGCAAGATTGCACGTGAGCACACATACACAGAGACGCAGATACACAGACAGAATGTTTATTTTTCCGAGCATCCATACACCGGGATGGCTACTTACAGTCGTGAAGCGAGGGTACACGAAACATTGACACCGGGCCATATAGACCAGAACTGCACAACATGCAACCCGATGCCCGTATGCGGTGCGCTAGCAGGTTTTGACCGGCCCGTGGCCGAGTCTGGATCTTTATGGTACACTGATTTATGGACACAATATGGTACACTTTATGGACACGAACCGTCGGCGGCGTAAGGCATATAAAAAAAAAGAATGTGGGAGCATAGAATCTATCGTTGTGAGCATGCAGATAAAAAAGGTGCATGACAACCGAATGTATTAGTCAAGTTACCAAAGCCCAAAACCGCATTATGGCGCAGTATGATTGGCGGAATGGGGCATATGCTTTTCCATTTATGTTGACTTCAATTATTGCGGACGGTAGCGTATGTGAACAGATGATTGCTTTTAGTGTTTCGCTGTATACTTTTGAACCCTGAAAAACGTTTGCTGATATTGCGGCGCCCCCGCAGCGAGCTTCAATCAATGTTATTTGGGTCTAAGCTTTTATGGCCGATACAAATAAGAAACTGAGGTTGAACGACACATTTTCATGAGCTCCTAATCAGGGGACCAAAAACTTGGCAGGCAGATTTATAGACACGCTGTTAGCCGGACACATATTGCCATTAGGTTGCAGACAGCTCGTCCTTCTTAAGGGTGTAAGCCATAGCTTTTTCTGTTTCATACTTTAAACCTGAAATGGGAATGGCGCCTTTGATTGCGTTAGCAAATATATCGACACTCAAGGGGCATTTTTGCCGTCTTCGTCGCCGGGTGTTGCATGTAAAGTCCAAGGGCGAAACACCGTACCCGCATGCCGTATGCTGTATGTGCAAGTGAAAGCGTGCGAGGGCGAGCCGACGATCGCGGCTTAATCTCTCCCGCGCAAGGGAGGAAAGCATGAAGGAAGCGCCTCCTTCCGTCACGTGCAAGGTACCAGGGAAACGCGGAGGCGGCGGGGGGGGGGGGGGGGGGGGGGTGGTTAGTGAGGCAACTGCTGCGTGAGGTGCGGCCGCGTGGGCCCTATTTTGAAAGCGATCTGCAATAGAGAACTCTTCTGATTTATTAATACCCCTAGCGGCCCTGGCATTTTCTGCCTCTCAAGGCGCAGATGCTGTAGTATGTCTGAGTATGTTGTTAACGTAGAGGGAGAGACAAAGTCAGCAAAGGAGGACGTAGAAGGATCCCGGGGAAGAAAAGCTCGGGCTGAAGCATGTGCACGCTCGTTTCCCTCAACCCCCTCGTGGTGTGGTACCCATATCAGCGGCTTCGGTACAGCGCGAGTCTTAGCTTGACTAAGAATTTTGCATGCCAGCGGCGTGATTCTACCACGCATATAGTTTCTATAAGCCGCCTGCGAATCTGTAATAATGTATTCTGACGCGGAGTGTGTAGCGACTAGGGCTATCGCCACTTCCTCCACAGCCAAGGTTTCCCCGTCACGAACTGAAAGCCCGTCTACAACCTGCATTTGGTGCACCACTGATGTCATTTAATAATCCATCTAGGCTTCACGCCATAGAGCCCGAGTCTTTTTCGGCGCAGTGCAAATTTTGTGGCCAAAAGGCACACTTATACCATATGGTATGGGCTTGTCAGAAAAATAGCAGTATTGCCATAATAAATCAGCCAGCGTGGGAGGACTGGGAGGCGGCCCTGTCTAGCTCGGACCTCGAGGAGCAACGAGCCCTCATCGAAAGAGCACGGGCAGCGGCTTTTGCCAACGGTGTCCCGGACTAGGCACCTGACTATGTCTTTCCGTAACCCATGGTTTACTTTCTTATTTTCAATAAAAGTTTTTATCATCATCTGCAATAGAGAAAGAGTAGCCGACTGCTGATAGGGACGTGCGCGCTGTTTTTTCGCCGCTTAGCCCGCGTAGAAGCGAGAGGCAGCACGAAGGTCAATTCGCTCGCTGCGGCCGCCACGCTTCCTCATTCCAGTGTTTTGATCGCGAGTTTCGCGGTCATCGAGGGACGATGTGTTCCTGTTTACTTGTGCGCGTGACACCATCCTTGTTAATTTAGTTAGTATGCCCATAATTACAAAGTGTATGCGGTCGATAAAACTACTATCCTATCTTCGTATAGGTGTCCACTAATTTACTATTGTAATCGACGCTTGGCCTTTCGAGCAAAACAGCGACTTCCTTGTGTACCTTCTCTTGCGGCAAATATGGCTTTCAGCATACATACTGAAGCCAGAGCTACATAGGCCTATACTAGTCAGTGGAGCGTAATAGCGTGCAGAGGAAGTCAACCATTTATAGTATTTATGTGAAACCGGACCAAAGAAACACAAACATATATTAAAATGCCTTGAAACTGGTGTCTTTCGTCGGAAATGCCTGCGTCTGTCGGTCGATTTATTAAAAAGTTTTATATGTGTTGTTTTGATGACTCTGAGCAATTAAGAGCCACCTTCAATGCTCAATGACCAGAGTGACTATACAATATATGTTAAGGACAGCATCGAAGAGTATTACATTTCTCAAAAAAGAGATGGAAGCCTTTTCCACTAAAGTAACGATTATTCGAACCTAGATAGGTACTAAGGTGCGTTCTATTGAATCCACACTCCACTCTGTACACGGATGCGCACAAATGACTATGCACATAGATGTACGCACACAGACAAGGATGCAGAAAAACACATAGGCACACGTGCTCACTCTAATGCAAGCTTGCACGTTAGCACACATGCACAGAGACGCGGATGACACAGACAGAACACTATTTTTACCAAGCATCCTTGAACCGGGGGTGCTACTCACAGTCATGAAGCAAGTGTAGACAAAACAGTGACGCCAGACCATATAGGTTAGTAATGCGCATCATACACAGTCTGCTGCCCGCGTGCCGTCCGTTATCAGGTATTTAGCAGCCCGCAGCTGAGTTTGTACTTGTAATGTATACTGCTAGGGCAGTTGAAATGACTCCTAGATAAGTTGGTTTCGACACTAGCTGGCTTTGAGTTGTACAATCCTGATATATGGGGCATGTCTGTGGTGCATTTCCTTCGAGGAAAGAGAATTGGAATATTGAGCTACAACAGGCCTTCGATTTTCGCCTGCAGAATTATTTTAGCTTGACGACTTGATTATTTTCCCTTCAGAAAATATTTGCTAAGCCAAAGAGAGAGACAGAGACTGAGCAGTGGATAGAAAGGAGCTTGCGAAGGGCACTTAGCGAACACGGCTGAAAGTCGACGAAGACAACAAGCCCGCTATGTATTTCATTGTTTCCTTTTTTCACGTGCTTTTAGGTGGCACTGTAGGAAGAGCGCCTTTTCCGAACTTTGGAGCAAAAGCAGAAAGGCTTCCTTTCATTTCCCTACAACTTCCCTCAGAACTAATGTAAAATGCATGACAAACACTGTTCCAGGGGCACTGATGTTGACTTCGGAGGAGAGGCTAACAAGGAGTGGAAAAACTATCTCAGAAATGAACGTGATATTCAGTAAGTCAACAGCAAACATAAAAAAAACTTTCTCCTCTTCATTCGTCTATCTGTTAGAATTCTCATACAAGTTCGTCGATGAGTTTACGAGCAATTCTTATTTTCCTTCCTTTTCGAAATGTCATATAGTCCGAAAAAAAGTATATCCAGGTTCGTTTGGATCTTCCTTAGAGCAGCATAGAGCTCCACGTCACAGTCAGGACCTCATCTCCGCCCGTCGGAACCGGGACCTGCCTCTGTAATGAGAATCGTTACTCCTGGAGGTGTCAGAAAAAGAAAACTGACAAAGCAGAGTAGTAACGGTGTGTGAGGAGGTCATGGACGTTAGGTAAAAAGTACTACCTTCGGAAATTACTTTGAGGAAGCAGCTTAGCACTGCTGTAGACTGCAAATATTGATTTGGTCTGGCTGATCGCCATTGGACTCGAACTATTTTTCAATACTTTGACAAAGAGGACTGACGTGGACGGTGATAACCTGGAGAGGCACAACCTGGACTTTTAGCACGTGCTTTTGCCACCAGTATCTGCTATAGGCAATTGTAATGCGTTTTCGAGGGTTGGGAGGTTGTGAGGAATGTGTCACAGACTGGATAGCAGTAATTCTCCTACTATACGATTTTGTGTTCGTACCAATCAAGCAATACTCGATTATCGCTTGTGAGGGGAACGCTATGCTTTTTTGTCAACTTTCTGCTTCGCCTGCCTCTAGCTACTCGAAGTGTTTTTATTATTGTTTAATTGATAAGAGTAAAAAAAGAAGCGCCGAAAATCTGCTTATTTGAATGGACCCAGTCGCGATTTTGAGCAAGAGTAAGCTAGTTCTTCTTTAGCTTGCCTCTGCAACTCAGCAGATAGCTAAAACAAATTTAATTAGCATGGCCTTATATGCCTGTCTTTTGTGGCACGTGCACGCTATACGTACAAATATTTGACTATACAGTTTGGTTCACTGTAACAGGAACACATGAATTAACGCATGAGTGTGAAAGGAACACGTCAGGAAGCGCTAGCACCTTTTTACAACGCTGTGCAGGCATTGACACAGCTTAAGCCGGCACATTGAGCTGGAGTACCTCGATGTTAGAGCAACACATTGACCAAACTGTTGGTCACACCGTACATTGCTTCTCTGCACTAATACCTGTTATGCTTCAACAGACTTCATACTTCGCCTCGAAATTTATTAATCTGGTCACACCACCAAATGTCCTGACATTTTTTTCCTTCTATTTACTTTCATTTTGTTACTGCTTTAAACCGAACGTTATCTGCTATACGCATAACACGATCTCCCTAACTATCGTTCTACATCTGAATCAGGCTATCAATTACAGCAGTCTGCCCTCTGGTCCAGGGCTATCACATGTCTGCTGACGTTACACCTACCATATTCCGTTCGATCGCTTGTAGCTTGGTCTCTAGCTTCAAATTACTTTGGCAACCTCGATGTTCCAGCTCCATAGATTGGTAAGGAAAAATACGCCATTGGATCGGTGTTCGTCCTAGGGCGGACAATGAGCAATCTGATGATAATAACGAGTACGCGTCACCAGATCCTTCATTATGGAAAGACAATATATCAGTAAGATGTGGACAGAATACTCTAAATTTTGAATAAGACTCGGGCAGCCCTTCCTATTTGATTCGAATTTAATTTTATAGATGTAATTAAAATTTGTTGAATAGAAAAAAAGGCCGATGCAAGTCCAGACTACTCCGAATTGATTATGCTGAATAAAAACCGCGATTGTTGCGCGTATTCGCGCGTTATTGAGTGATTTCTTAAGGCAGAGAACATGTGCTGAATAATTTAGTAAATCAATAAGAACTGATTCGATTTCATGCAGCCTATTACTATTTAGGTAAAGTCGTTTATTCGTCTGTCTCACCTTCCGCGGATTTCTTTTTAAGACAGTGGGTACTGCTGCTTGTTCCTTCCTTCCTTTAACGCAGGGCTCTACGTATATCTGGTGTCATGTCGCTGCCTTGTTTGATGACTTTGGTCATTGTGTACTAGGTAACTGAAAGGAGTAAACCAGTTGTTTCACACTTACGAGCTCTTGAGCTTACGGGAGTTCCCGTTCAGAACAAGATCACGTGCATGTTTCAAACAATGTAATTAGGCCAAACTCTTTTACCAAACTAACTTCTTGCACTGTTTATGCTATTTAACTTTGCTTAGGGATGTAAAAAATAGTCGATGTTAGATTTGATATTCGAATCTATTTATTTTCTACGAATATACTTATTCTATTTAGGTCCAAAATTTCAGTATTCGAACATCCCCAGTTGTGGGTCACATTCGACAGAACCATTCATCCTTTTCAAGTCTTCTTTCTGTGTCTTTTTTAAACTGCATAGTTAGAGCGGATCCCTCCCTCTTCCAGAACGACTGAATCTTGCACCAACTGGTCCGTGTGCTCTCAGCAAACGTGCACAGACTCTGGAATGCCGAATGATTAAACCTTGTACCTAATAAATAGCAACACAGAGTTGGATACAGACGGCTTTCACGAGAAAGAAAAAAAAAACACTGTGCCTTTCTGTTAGCAATATCATCCGCCAGCGCCAACGTTTTATATGAAATCAATAATGCCGCAGGGGCGTTCTCAACCGATGGTTTGGCATTTAGTTTTTAGGAAACTTCGTGCAAGCTAGCTATGTCGGCAAGCGCGTAATGTAAGACGCTTTCAAACATTTTCGTATAATGGTAGGACAAAGAAAAATGGAAGACGCACTTCAACGCAATAAAAACTGTGGTGCAGGCTTAGTGAATAGTGGGAAAGCTTGTCCTGGCCCTTGTTAACACGGCCATGTGCGCCTTACTTGTATAAAAAAATTCAAAGTACAATATGTGCCACTGTTTTCTGCGACTACAATTTGCAATTTTTCGAGCATCAACTTCATCTTTCCGTGCGTCAGCTGTTGTTACATGTTTTCTTTTTTCTCGCATACAGGTACATGTATTTCAACTTCAAGACCTTTGTCACTAATGCATCTATCTACTTGCTGTTTAATACAGGGGGCGTATTTTTTTAGATAATTAGTATTTTTCATTTAAAAAAAGCTGTGACCATGAGACACCTGTCGTCTTCGCGTACGAGGTCTACGGTGGGGCGGAAATACTTTTCCTATGCTTAAGCTACTCTGCAAAGACTAATCAACAAAAAATTATTAACTACCTTTTTATTAGTGCTTTAGTGGCAGTTGTTTAAGTGGCTAAATTGAAGGCAGTGACATTTTAATGCACTCACAATTTTTTTGAAGATCTTGAAAATCGCACCTAACTTGAGATACTTATCATCGAATTTCAACGGTAATTCTATTCAATCTCCAAACCGAGCACTCCGAGAGCGCATAAAAGGCGGCCCCGCTATCATATCAGATCGAAACGCCCCGCGACAAGCGCGAGGAAGTAGGAAACTGAACGTCTCAGCCAGTCGCTGCACCTACTGTTACGGCACGCTTTCCATGGCGAGCATGTGCCGCTGTTTGTCGGGTCATGATTTGCCAGCGCCATGCTAACATTCAAACTTCGCCCCACAATTCTTTACGGTGCGTTGCCGTCTGACGCGCTCAGCCCTCGATACTGCCTGGAGTTGGCCTTCAATTTTGATTGTGAATGCTCAAATTACGCGTGATTTCTTGGATTTCTGAAAAATGGGTATGCCATAAATAGTGACGCCGTAGGAGTTTCCCAAATAAACAACTGCCCTTAAGTTCAAAATAAAAAGTTAATTAACAAATTTTTGTTCCTTAGTCTTTTCTGAGTAACTTAAGCAGACAGACAGACATGAACTTTAGTTGGTCCTGAGGAACTACGTGGGGGCCCCCTGTGGGAAGTACGTATAGTAGTCACTGGCCGCGTCCACGTATAGGGGCCGGAAGACCGTCGTCCTCCGCCCTTTCGCAGGCCCTCTGGACAGCCGGGAATTGGGCTGAGAGTACGCTGCTTTTAAGTGCATTGTCCCAGTCCGCTTCTTTGTTTAACGGTGCGTTACGTAACACAGGGCATTGCCAGATCATGTGAGCCAATGTACAGAAATGCACAGCACAATCTGGACAGTGTGGTTCTATATTTGGGGCGATGCGAATTAGAAAGCCCCACGAGGGAAAGGACCCCGTTTGGAGCATTCTAAAAGTCGACGACTGAGACCTGTTAAGCATAGGATGAGGTAGTGGAAAACTCCTCCGCTCTAACTGGTAGTGAGGAACTATTTCGTGGAAAGTAATGGGTCGCTGTGATTAATTTCGTCTGGCCCCCCAAAAGCTTCCATGCCTCCGTGGCGGCTAAGATCTCGCGCACGGTTATGAGGAAGCTCATTGGGGTTTGGGAGATTTATAAGAATATTCGGACCCATGTGGGCTGGAAACCACGTAACGGAGTGAAAACCAGTAACCACCCTATTTCTGAGGATGGCCGCAGCCTCTCGGGAGATGGAACCCGATGCAAAGGCACGTATGGCCGCACGAGAGTCTGTGTATATATTGGGACGCACAGGGTCCCTCATTGCCAAAGCTATGGCTATCTGTTCTGCTACATCGATGGAGATATGGCGGACAGAAGCCGCGTTGATGAGTGTACTGTTCGTATCAACTACTGCCGAAACAAAGTTGCTGGTCTGTCCATATTGGGCCGCATCTACGAATGCTGCCAAGCTTGGGCTATCTGCGACTGTCTTTAAAATAGCCCGGGCGCGAGCCTTGCGTCGTCCAATGTTATACTGTGGGTGAACATTCCTAGGAAAAGGACTAACAGCGAATGACGCACGGATTGTTTCCGAGAGTGATTCATCATGGTCGTGGATTAAGCTTGGAGCTAAGTTGACTGAGTCTAGTAAACGTCTGTCAGCTTTGGATGTAGATAGCCTGACAATTTGTGCTGTTCTTTGGGCCTCTATCACCTCCGAGACGGTATTATGCATGCCCAGCTGCATAAGCTCCTCTGTACTAGTGGTGACCGGTAATCCCAGTACTCTTTTAATGCTTTTGCGCATGAGCGTGTCTAATTTGTTCCTTTCTGTTTTAGTCCAATTTAGGGCAGATGCCACATAAATGATGTGATTCATCAGGAACGCGTGATATACCTTGAGAAGATTGTCCTCTCCGAGTCCCCCTTTTCGATTCGAGACTCTAGAGATGAGCCGGCGCATACTCTCCGTTTTGGAGGTGATGTGGGCAATTGTCTTTGCATTACAGCCTCTGGCGTCCAGTAACAGGCCCAATATCCTGATCGAGTTGACTCGAGGAATAGCCTGACCATCCTTCGTGTGTAAGGCAGTAGGTATCTCTTCCATCGGAACCAAACCCCTAACGCCCTGTCTCGTCAGGCTGTACTGCAATAACTCAGACTTGGTAGGTGAGACGCTGGGCCCTGTTTCAGTTAACAATTCTTCTGTTACATCTAGTGCTTCTTGTAGCGCCTGTTCAACGTCCGCGTCTGATCCACCTGGACACCAAATCGTAATGGCGTCTGCGTATAAAGCATGGCCAATGTTTTGCACGGAGGATAGGCGCTCCGAGAGTCCCCGTCATGGCAATATTAAATAAGAGAGGGGAGATTACTGCCCCTTGCGGGGTCCCTCTTAGCCTTAACTCAATTTCATCAGATTTAATTTGCCCAATTTTGATGGTAGCAACTCTACTCTTAAGAAAGGATCTATAACATATGTGTGGAATCTCCGTCCCAAATATTGCTTCGAGACCGCCTCAAGTATGAATCTGTGTGAGATGTTGTCAAATGCTTTAGCGAGATCCAGGGCGAGTATTCCCCTAATATCCCTAGTCCTGCGGTCGATAATTTGGCGTTTGATGAGAAGCATCACATCTTGTGTGGATAGTGTAGATCTGAAGCCTACCATATTGTAGGGAAATATTTCCCGGCACTCGATATACTTTGAAGTCCTATTGTGAATAGCGTGTTTTGCAAACTTACCCGCACAAGAGGTTAGCGAGATCGGGCGCAGGTTTTCCGGAGCTAGAGGTTTCCCTGGCTTAGGAATGAGGACCACCGAAGCAGTCAGTGACGATATACATGTCGCCAAAGATCTGACCTCCAATAAAGAACTTCTCTCTCTCTCTCTCTCTGACATCGCATCTTTGATACTGAATTTAAAAATTCAAAATTCAAAAGCGGCAAAGTATTTCCGCCTCGCCGTAGAGCTTGTATGCAAAGACGACAGGTGTCTCACGTTCATAACGTTTTTATATAAAAAAATCTGTATTGTCTAAAAAACACACCCTGTTCGTGACAAAGTGAAGCAATACCTTAAACCGCCGTGAGTTTCATATTCACTGAATTTTTGAATTCAGTATCAAATATGCGATGTCAGAGAGAGAGAAGCTCTTTATTGGAAGTCAGATTTTTGGCGACATGTACATCATCACTGACATGCTGCTCTGCATAAGGAGGGGTATGGGGATTAAATGATTGTAGAAGACAGCGGGAAAACAGGAAGAAAATATAGGAAGAATTGTGTGGGTAAACCTGAAAACAATATTTACAGGGAATGCGATGGCGAAAAATCCAGGCCGTGTCACATAAGTCACTGAAGCAACATTTGAACGAGAAGTTTAGAATAAAAAACAATAGCACACACACACACACACACACACACACACACACACACACACGCACACACACACACACACACACACACACACACACGCACACGCACACGCACACGCACACGCACACGCGCACACACACACACACACACCACACACACACACACACACACACACACACACACACACACACACACACACACACACGCACACACACACACGCACACGCACACACACACACACACACACACACACACACACACACACACACACACGCACACGCACACGCACACGCACACACACACGCACACGCACACACACACACACACACACACACACACACACACACAATGGTATTAAATACTGAAATATTAATTTACGGGGCGCACAGACGGACTGAAAGTCCATCCGCTGTATTCCCGCTAAACGCAATACGAATTCAAACGTGGTGAAGGCGCATCGCTCACAGAAGTGTGTCGGTACAACCGCCCAGCGTCCTTCTATATAGTATATTGAGGAGCTATGCTAATGGTGTTCTGATGAAGCGGTAATGTGGCAGACGCATCTGCATGATATATGCAGCATGCGCCACTAAACGCTTTCCTCGTTACCAAGCTTTCACCTCTCGTATCATTGTGGTTGTTCCTTCCTGCAGCACGTGCGGCTTGAAATCGTGCGCCGTCCCCACGTCCCACTGTCTTCGATCCCTTAAATAACACACGGAGTGAGTGTCGCACATATGCTGTACGCGGTGAATACATGGCTACGACTCGGTCAGCAGCATTGCTATTCTTTTCCCTGACTTATTTATACACAGGCACTGCGTATCCGCAGGCCTGACGTTCACCAGCGTGTTCATTCGTTCTTTTTCTTATTTTAATGCGATAGCATTATTGACATGTCCCACACATTTTACAGTTTTCCACGTGATGAAAGATATGGGCTGATCGCGAAGGCAGAGGACAGTCCTAAAAAAATTGTCGCAGTTTCACCCGAAAGGCGAAGCATCAATTGCGATAGCAAATTAGTAGAGAGCTATACGGAGTAAGGATAGTAGTTTTATCAGTTGTATAAACTTGGACATGCCGCAGCACCAGCAACGAGCAGAACTGTTGTCGACGCCGTCGGCGTTTGGCCCGCGTTCGCACCGAACGCGAGCGGCGTTGGTGACTGTTGCCGGTGCCTCTGGGGCCGGTTCGGAGGTTTTCGACGAGATTTAGAATGGGACACTCCTCGAGCAGCGTCGGAAATCTTACCCCCCTTCTCGCCTCGTAACGTTTTTATATAAATACGCATTTGGTGCCGCAGCTAAACGTCGCCTCTCCTCCCTCCCGTCCCCCCACGGCCTTTCGTGCGACGGAAGAAGTCGCGTTTGCTCTCTATATATGGTGATTGTAAAGGAGGAAATAGACGCCTAATTCTGCAGCCCTTCAGGGAGCATGGCGCAGAACGCGCGTTTGCTCTCCGACGTGAGGTCGCTCCCCGTGAAAGCGCGCGTCCTCTTGCACCATTCACTCGCACATACACCTTCCGGAGCGCGGCAACGATTTCATCGCCGTTGAAGTCATACGGAACCTCACGGCGACGGCGACGCCGACGGCAGAAATCCGCTTTGGAATGTCCATATAATTGCTTTCGCAATAAAATTAGGGCCCACCCCGAAGGCATTACATTCTAACACGTCGTCTCAAAACACTAGACCTCACGATGAGAAAATGCTAGAAACTGGCACGAGACATGCTGCTGACGTTTCAAGGAGCGACGTTTGCACGCGAGAAGCCTGCGCGCTATTTTGGCCTGGTGCTGAGAGCATTAGACTGCTGTGTTGTAAGACAGAGGTTCAATCCCGCCATCGATGACGCATTTCCTATATAGACAAGTTTCAGCAACCTCAGAGGTATCTACAAGAAAGCTTGAAGTGCGTGCACCATACGCGACCACGTCATAGTGTGCACGAAAGTTCAAAAAACGACGCGAGTTATAGAAACGTCACATCGATAAATGAGAGCATGCGAGATCGCCCGCGACGCACGTGCTCCTAGCTGTCGATACATCCCAATCAAAGTATGCTATGTTGTGGCCTAGTTCTTTTGTTTTTATTGCGATAGCAATTATATGGACACTCCAAGTGCGTTTTTGCCGTCGCCTTTGTCGCCATCGTCGTTGCCGTGATGTTCCGTATAAAGTGCAACGATGATAAAATGGTCGCCACGCGACGTGCGTTGCGTTTTCGAGTGAAGGCGTGCGAGGGTGAGCCGGCAACCACAGCTTAATCTCGCGCACGCGACAGAGGAAGGCGGCCGGAGGTGCCCGCTCTTCGTTCACGCGCGAGGAATGGGGAGGAGGCGACGGAGACGGGAGGGGGAACGCAGGCGTTCAGCCATGCCTGCGTTGGTTCAGCTTACGCGGCTGCTGCTCACGGAGCTATCTTGAAAGCGATCTGCGACGCTGACGAAGTGTGCGCCCGCGGCGGCCTCATCTTCAAAGCGATCTGCGATGGGCCAAAGGGCGTTTGCCTAGTGCCCGTAGCTTCGTATGGGCTGCGCTTTCGACGTTTAGTTTGCGTTGAAGCGATAGCCAGCGCGAAGGACAGTTTGCTCACTGCCTCTGGCACGATTTCTCACTCTAGCGTTTTGACGCGCTCCCGCGGTCATCGAGCGAGATGTGTTCTTGTTTACCTGTGCGCGCGTGACACTGTGCTTGTTTATTTAGTTAGTAAGCGAATATTCACAATTTTATACGGCCGATAAAACTACGGTCCCGACTTCGTATAGCTGTCTACTAATTTGCCATCGCAATCGATGCTTCGCCTTTCGGGTGAAACAGCGACTTCTTTTCAACAGCGGAGCTGTTTAAGCCGGCCGTTAGTCCGTCCGTCGCGAAAAAAAAAAAAAAAATGTGGGCCGATCCTGGCGGTGTGCAGAAAGGGTCCAAGTGCAATGCCACATACCCCTGTGAACTAGCGAAGCTGAGTCTGGCTAAGTCTAGCAAGCATGGTTGAGACTACATAAGCTTAGTCAGTCATCGATAGCCAATCGATAGCCAATAATAACTAATCGATAATTGATCAATAATCAATAAATTACGGTAAATGCTAGGGATGACTTGGTAGTGCTTAGCCTAGCCAAAATAAGTGGTCAATACCTTGCGATAGCCAATAGTTAGCCAATCAATAGCTAATCGATAATGGATCAATAATTCATATATTCCGGAAAATGGTGTGGATGACTTGGTAGTGGTTAGCCTTGCCCAAATACGTGGTCAATACCTTGCGATAGCCAATCGATAGCCAATCAATAGCTAATCAATAATTGATCAATAGTCAATAAATTACTAGAAATGCTGGGGATGACTTGGTAGCGCTTAGCCTAGCCCAAAAAAGTGGCCAATACCTTGCGATAGCCAATCGATAGCCAATCAATAGCTAATTGATAATCGACTGAATAATCAATAAATTCCTGAAAATGATGGAGATGACTTGGTAGTGCTTAGCCTAGCCCAAAAGCCAGGACTATAGCTAGGTACCATTCAGCTCCGCTCTCTCTTTAGCATTGTGCCTCCAGTGCAAGCTACGCTAACTTTTTATTGCGATAGCAATTATATGGACACTCCAAAGCAGATTTCTGTCGTCGGCGTCGCTGTCGTTGTCGCCGTGAGGTTCCGTATGACGTCAATGGAGATGAAATCGTCGCCGCGCGCCGCCGAACGCTGTATGTGCGAGTGAAAGGGCGCGAGGGACGCGCGCTTTCACGGGGAGTGAACGCACGGCGGAGAACAAACGCGCGTTCTGTGCCGTGCTCCCTTAAGGGCTGCAGAAGTAGGTGTCTCTTTCCTCCTTTACAATCACCATATATGTAGAGCAAACGCGCCTTCTTCTGACGCACGAAAGGCCGGGGGGGGGGGGGGGGGAGGGAAGGGAGGGGACGTTTAGCTGCGGCACCAAGTACCTATTTATATCAGAGGCTCCGGCAACAGTCACCAACGCCGCACGCATTTTGTGCGAACGTGGGCAAAACGCCGACGGCGTCGACAACAGTTCTGCGTGTTGCCGGTGCTGCTGCATGTCCAAGTTTATACAGCTAATAAAGCTACTATCATTACTCTGTATAGTTCTCTACAAATTTGCTATCGCAATTGATGCTTCGCCTTTCAGGTGAAACTGCGACAACTTTTGTTGTTGGCTAACGACACATAAATTGGACCCGCTCCTAACATGTTCAGCCGCGTTGCTTTAATGACTGGAGATGTGTCTGGAAAAACCAATGTCGTCATTGAGTTTGCGATCACATCGCACCACATACATACATACAAGACGCAACTAGCAGCAGCATGAGGGAAGGATCCAGAAAGCCCGTGATGGCAGGGTAATGCTTCATCACAGGCCTATTGGCCAAGTCCCGACTTTACTAAATTAATTTCAACGCTCATGAGGGTGAATTTGAGCCTGACCTCCGGTATTCCGCATCGAAGTATCTCACTACAGACGGCAGAACTGCCTGAGGGCACTTTCCCACGAGTGAAAAAAAAAGTTGTCGCAGTTTCACCTGAAAGGCGAAGCATCAATTGCGATAGCAAATTTGTAGAGAGCTATACGGAGTAATGATAGTAGCTTTATCAGCTGTATAAACTTGGACATGCAGCAGCACCGGCAACACGCAGAACTGTTGTCGACGCCCTCGGCGTTTTGCCCGCGTTCGCACAAAATGCGTGCGGCGTTGGTGACTGTTGCCGGAGCCTCTGATATAAATAGGCACTTGGTGCCGCAGCTAAACGTCGCCTCCCTTCCCTTCCCCTCACCCCCATGGCCGTTCGTGCGTCCGAAGAAGGCGCGTTTGCTCTACATATATGGTGATGGTAAAGGAGGAAAGAGACGCCTACTTCTGCAGCCCTTAAGGGAGCACGGCAGAGAACGCGCGTTTGTTCTCCGCCGTGCGTTCACTCCCCGTGAAAGCGCGCGTCCCTCGCGCCCTTTCACTCGCACATACAGCGTTCGGCGGCGCGCGGCGACAATTTCATCTCCATTGACGTCATACGGAACCTCACGGCGACGGCGACGGCGACGCCGACGGCAGAAATCTGCTTTTGAGTGTCCATATAATTGCTATCGCAATAAAAAATATTTTTACTTCAGAAGTGTCGTGCGCGCATCTGAAGGGTGATGGAAGGAAACGCATATTATATAGAAATAGACATTCTACGGAAAATGTAAGTAATTAGGAGACAATAACGAGAATAGGCTTGATTCAGAAGAAATAATTTCGTTATTGAGGCGAATGTCGCTAATTGAGTGGTTTCGTTATGGAAACGGCATCTCTACATGGCGATGAAAAAAAAAAAGCTTTTTACTTTGTTGATGCTGAAATGAAAAAAATGTGGTTGATCCCTCTTATATAGGAATCGGTATAGAACACGAAAGTGAAACGTGTCTTCACAGAAGTAGTGTAATGTTTATTGCACATTGATATATAATGTCTATTGGTGTTTTGTGGCTAAAGCGCCCTTAGGCGTTGATGCACCCACGCTGACGCCTGGTGGCACGTCTCCTCCATCACGACTACCAACGTCGATGACCATGAGCAACCGTCGTGCATATGGAAGCTGCACTACGCTGCACACGCTAGCACAACGCGAAAGACGAAGCACGTAACTGACACACTAATACAACGCGCAAGACAAAGCACGTAACTGAATCGTCACCGAGTCAAATCAGCGCGTACAGCGCGTCGTAATTGCAGCCTCCGCGATCAACTTCAGAAAAATTTTCAGAGCTAATTGCGGAGGCCACGCTCCGCTGTGCTGAGTACGGTGAAGGCCACCTAAGTGGCGTTGGTAGTGCTTCTTGATGCCAGCGTCCCTTCGAATGCTGGCATCGAGGCGTCGTAGTGCTGAGACCACCGAAGCGTTCACTGTCGGTGCGCGTTAGGGCTCTGTTATACTCCGACGTTCACAACGCGCGCGCGCGCCGGCGTTCGTTTCGTCGCGTCACGTCGGCGAAGACACGCCAGGCGCAAATCCGCCTGCCCTATAGTCCAACGCGACGCGGCCCGACGCAGCGGCCGGAGCCAAAGCAGCGCATGCTCAGTAGAGCAGAGCGCCGCGCGGAAAGAAACGCGGACGCGGTGCAGTCTGGGTAACGTCGTCGGCGCGAAATGCAGCATGTTGCATTTCGCGCCGGCTGCCGCCGGGCCGCGCCGACGGACGCTGGCCGCGTCAGTCGCCCCTCGCGTCAGACTATAGAGTGCACGCGTTTTGCTAGCGTAGCGTCGCTGTGCCCAGCGTGCGCGCGCGTCGACGTTACGTCGGAGTATAACAGAGCCCTCAGTGTCATAATGCAGTACTTCTCTTTTCTGCTCGTAGGCGGCGGCACCGCCCCGAGCAAGAGCGCGGGTACACGGAGGAGTGTTAGATATATAAGGCGCGTCTGTGTAGCTGTCTGCAAATGCGTTTGTGGCGCAATGGGTTAAACGCTCGGCGATCTATCGTCGCGGACCGAGAGGTCGTGGGTTCGATTTCCAAATTTTCCATGTTTGTGGAACTTTTTCTTCTGGTTTCTTTCTTTGTATTATGTTCTATGACGTATTTCCGTGACGGAAATACGTCAGTGAAGTCTTGGTGGACCCCGGCATTAAACACTTTCGTGTTAATATAATTTGTCCATGAAGGCGATGAGTGGTGTAATGTATAGTCCATGCAATGTATAATCCGCATGCCTGATATGATAACACGTTCGCACAAATGTCAGACGGAGGGCTTGCACATTACCAAAAAAAAAAAAAAAGAAACGCCAAGCATCGATTGCCATAGCAAATTAGTAGACAGCTATACGGAATCAGGAGAGTAGTTTTATCGGCCATACCAACTTGTAAATATTCACTTACTAACTAAATTAACAAGCATTCTCTCACACGTGCACAAGCAAACATGAACACGCCTCACTCGATGACGGCGCACACTCGCTCTCAAAAGGCTGACGTTAGAAAGCGTGGCAGCAGCAGCGAGTGAATTGACCTTCGTGCTGCCTCTCGCTTTACCGCGAACTAAGCGGCGAGAACACAGCTAACAGGAAGCTATCAGCACTCGGTGCACTCTGTCCCCATTGCAGATCGCTTTCAAGATAGGACCCAAGCAGCCGCGTCATACGCAGCCGAAGTGGAATCCCTCCATGCCCTCCCCTCCCCCTGTGCCTTGCACGCGACTGAAGACTGCGCGCTTCCTCACCGCTTTCCTCCTCAGCGTGTTGCTGAGCCGTGCTCCCTATAAGGGCTGCAGAAATATGCATCTTTTCCCACCCCGAACCTCTACTACTACTACTACTCAGCGTGCACGAGACTAAGCCTCCATCATCGGCTCACCTTCGCATGCCTTCACTCGCACGTTCAGTACACGGCGCGCGGCGACGATGTTGTCGCCCTTGGACTTTATACGGAACATCACACTGACGCCGACGGCGATGCCGACGGCAGATTCCCGTAGAATTGCTTTCGCAATAAAAAACACTAGCGATAAACCGAGTAGTCTGAGCTTACATGAGCGAAACTCCTTAAATATGTGCCGCAAACTAAGAGCATGAAGCTCGCGTATTGTGCGCACTTGATATGTGCAATACAGGGCAGTTTTAACGTGATAGCATTAAGGACCCCATGTCGCAGAAAATCCGGTGTTGGCGTCGGTGTCGGCATGGGCGCGGGCGCGCCGGCGTCGTTGGCGGAAATAATCGTCCCAAACCACACTGACCGCGCAGGCCTTCCGCGTGGCGCAAGGCATTAGGGAACAAAATTTAATTTCTCAAAGATGGACAAAAAAGCTGCTGTTTCGGGCAGCCCTAATAAGCAGCCAGGGAACTTTGAATGCTATCGCGTTCCACTCTTAAAGGCGAAGCTTAAGCGTCCTCCAATTTTTAACAGCGGAGCTGTTTAAGCTCTTGGCTGGGCCGCGTAGTGCTCACAAAAAACTGCGCCTGGCGATGACGTCACCGAGCGTTGCCAGAAACCACCTCGCGGGGCGGCGTGTGCTTCGCCTCCTTCTCCGTGACGTGCACATGTTGCCTTGACCATGTTGATACCATAACTGTTATTCACTATTATTCACTGTCAGCGCGGCAGCAGCAGCGAGCGAATTGAGCTTCCTGCCGGCGCTCCCATCAACGTTATCTTAGCCGTGAAAACAAGGGGAGGGCGGAGTCTGGCCCCGCCGCAGAAGGCTTTCAAGACACAGCCGCGCGGGCGGGCGCTCGCGGCATAGGTTTGCCCTTACCGAGGCGAAGTAAGAACCCAGGCGAGAGCTCGCGCGAACAAATAGCGCAGAAAGAAACATTTCACCAAAGGGATTATACTAATTATAGGCACACTAACTTAAGGAGAGGGAAAGAGAGCATGCGCGTGGCGCGCACTATGCTCGGGTGAGAGAAAGAGAAAATGAGAGCGAGAGAGAGAGAGAAATTGTGAGAGCAGCAACGAGGCAACGCTCAGAGCAGCTGCCGACGCCGTCCGCATTTCCACGTTTACTCGCGTTCGCGCCGAATGCACATGGTCTCTGTGACTGCAGCAGGAGCCTCTGGCCGCGGCTTGGCAGGTTTCGACCAGCCACGTCCCGGAAAGTGTGGAGGCGTAGCTTGGCCGTGACGTCACCGGGGAGATAAAGCTCGGAGCCGCCGTGACGGCGGCAGTACTCTCGTTCACTCTGTGGAGAGTACATGTAGCCTTGACATGGGACGATCAAAGAAGATCCGGACACCCGAAGAAGAAGCCGCTCATTATGAAGGGCGTTCCGCGGCCAAGCGCGAATCTGCGCGTCAGCGGCGAGCCGATTCGGAATACCATGCCTAGCAGCACTTAGCATTTCCTAGCAAAACTTAGCCAAGCCTAGTATAACCTAGAAGATGCTAGGTCGATCACCAGCTCCGCTGTTTACTCCAGCCTTGCCCAGCTAGTGCAAGCTGCCCACATTTTTTTTTTCAGCTTTTTTTTCTTTATCGAAGCTGTTGATAGTGTTCTTGTTCAGCTTCTTATGCTCAGTTGCTCTTCTTTGCTTCTTAACTCATCCAATAAAAATGCTTGCGCATCATAGCTTTCACGTATTCACTTTGCTCGCCTTTAATACGAAGCACGTGAAACTGTGCAATTACACCACCCCGGCTGGTGTGTGAGCCGCAACCGCAATGACCTCAAAGCCCCTACCTTGGTAAAGAACCCGATTCCGTGGCTTACCTGCGGACCCCCATCAATGCGACAAAGCATCGATTTAATTCGCGGCAACGACATTCTTTCCTTCAACTTCTGCAGGCCGAGGTTTTCCTGTTCAAACAGTGACCGCTGTTTTAAGATAACGACAAACTATTCAGAGTGCGGCTGTCCCCAATTGATTCCGGCCATGAAAAATTACCTCCACCTGGCAGCTTTGATCGATTCTTCGGACCAGGTACAAAGTTGGCTTTGTTAACGTTTTGTATTTTTGAGCCCGCAGGTCTTACGACGCAATAACCTTCAATCGCGGTGCACTCCACCTATCGCGTACTTTTTGCTGAACAAACACAAAAATAATCAAGTAATATAGGGAACAGCTGGAAAAAAAGGAAGTACATTGAATAAGAAGGAATGTTCCTAGTACTTGTGTCAGGTGCAAATAGGTTCCTCCTGGAATTGGGCATCCTCTTAACACGGCAGCCAGGATTGCACTGGCGCATAAATTATCTATATTCAGTGCCTTTTGGTGACAGTTCTAGAGATATTCTAAAGGCTCCACCTCAGCAAAAGGAACGGTGTTAACTGGAGGGCACTGACCCCCTCTACAACTATGCAGACGGAGAACGGGTCCCTACTAAAAGCCATCCTTTGGCAGGTCGTCCAGTACTACTCAAAAACGAACAATGATGGCAGGTTTGTTATCCTTCCGAAATATGAGTGACAGCTCTGGCGACAATGACTTTGTTCTTATATTTCGGGTACGAAACTGATTTCTTTGCTACGAAGTAGGACGGACCTTGTCACCTTTGTGGCTGGTCCTGAAACTATTTTTTATGGCTATCAAACTTTTTATGGCTATAAAGTGGAAATAGTGGAAAGAGAGGCCACTGGCGTAAACTACAATTTCTAACACCGAATTCATTTCATCAGACCAAGTATGCTTGAATTACTTGAAATTAACTGTAGACGACTGGGATGTTGTAAATGCACAAATTTGCGTAATTGCTGCAAGGAAATTAAATTTTTCAGTGCTTCCGCAGAAACTGTACGATTTATCTCACCGTCGAATAATTTCTCCGCTGCCCATGCATGGATGTTGATTACACAAAGAAATAAATTTCGTAGCGCAAAGAAAAAGAACAAAGAGTATAACGACAAAGCGCACAGGACGGGCTCTGTCTGATCCACTGTTTCTTTCTCCTCGTCTTTTTGCACAATAATTTTATTTATAGATAATGAACAAACTCGCCAAATGAAGTTTGTTGCTCACACACCTACATCGTCACGCTTTATTGACTATGAAGACCCAGTCAGGGCCATAACTGTTATTCACGATTCTAACTATTTATTGGGTGAACTTGTGCACAGAAAAACATGTCACACACAAATCACAACAACAGTGGTGAGCACAGTCGTCGGTCGTCGAAACCGGATGAACGTGTAAAATGCGTCGGCTATTTTATACATGACTTCCAATATATTCGAGCTTAAGTATCGCCGCTGTATGTACACTACTTCTGTTCAAGCATACGCCGAATGTGCACCACCATTTTTATCGTGCACCAAACGCCAAGCCACAACTTTATGACAATGGTTAGTCAATGAAAAAGGGCCACCGAAACAAAGAAAAAAAAAGGCCTAGGCGACTCCTTCGGATCTCAAATCATTTGCTGCAGCAGCAGCACTCTGTCACAGTGAAGACCTACATCTCATTTTCGCTTGCCTGGTTTTTCCTGATATAACTGCGGTCACTGGTGAATAAGCCAGCAATTGATTGCGACTCTTGTTTGCAGGGTTTGGTCGAAGAAGAGTAATGCATTAATTTGAAGCAATAATTTGAAAGTTAAAGACCAATTTTAATGTCAAAAGCATGATAATAAAAACTGTATGATATTAGAAAAAAGTGTCTTGACCTACATTGTGATGTGCGCAACACCACTTCTTTACGGTTTAGTAATACATGGTGGGGAAATCGAAATAGGTACATGCCCCAGACTACAGCACTCTCAGACTCCCGATATCTAAGTCAGCTAGATTGTTTTAGTTCATGTATCGCTTTATGGTATCTTATTGTTCACAGCTGTTTTGGCAAATACTTATTGATATTTTAATGCAAAAGCATTATATGCCCCATTACGCGAAAATCAGTCGGCGTAGTCGGCTTGACCGAAAGATGTTGCCAAAAATAGCGGACGGCGCAAAGAGTAAAAACATGTCAAAAAATGCTCGCATTGAAGGCAAATTTCTCAGCTAGGTTCCTATCAACAAAGTAAATTAATGGCTTCGAAAAGAAGCTTTGGTAAATTTTGTTCTGGGTGGGAATCGACCCCGGGCCTCCGGGTTCCGAAACGAGCTTCCCCGACGCCACGGCGGCACCATGTTTCTGGTTGACTGAAGGTGTGCCTAGTGCATGCCTCATTGCACACGTCACTTAGCTGCCAGTGACTAAAGGTGTGACCTAGTGCGTGAGTCATTGGGCACGTGACAGCGCAGCCAATGGGGAGAAGGTGGCGCCACGTCATAAGTGTATACAATAGGTGCATAATTTTTTTCAAAAAGTCGCATTTTCGCGCGAAAGGCGTAGCATCGTTCGCGATAGCAAATTAGTGGACAACTATACAACGTAAGGATGGTAGCTTTATCGGCCGTATAAACTTGTAAACATAGGTACACTAAATTACCAATCATGCTATGAACCGCGCACAAGCAAACATGAACGCATCTCACTCAATGATCGCGGAAACTCGCTGTCAAAACGCTGGAGTGAGTCAGCGCGGCAGCAGCAGCGAGCGATTTGAGCTTCGTGCCGGCGTTCGCATCAACGTGACCTTAGCCGTGAAAACACAGGGAGGGCGGACTCTGCCCCCGCCGCAAATGACTTTCAAGATACAGCTGCGCGGGCGGACGCTCGAGGCGCAGGTTTGCCCTTAGCGAGGCGCTGTTAGAACGCAGGTGAGAGCTCGCGCGAACAAATAGCGCGGAAAGAAACATTTCCCCAAACGGACAATACTGTTTTCGCATTCCCATACTTAAGCAGTATTAAGTGTCTGTGCCGAATTTTTTATTACAGGTAGTCTAAGACAAAATGTTGCTATTTCTAAATATTTCATTCAGACTATTAGGTCACATGATGTAGATTACGGTATAATTTGTGTTTCATCATGGTGAGGTTGCCTTGTGGTCCCGGTAACAAGTTTGTAGAAGCTGTGTAGAAATACATATTTAACAGTTTTAGTTATTTGTAAACATTTCTATCTCTGTACAAAAGCACTACTTCCGAGCATCTGCCTGCCAAATGCGTCGGCAGCGTGAATCTGAAATGTCCTTCAAATGTGAGGTTTCCATACGCAGTTCTGCAAATTCACTGTTTTGATAAATGAATGTTAAGGCTGCCGGTAATCAGGGCAGTTCATGTGTTATATACTACTGCTTTTCAGGCACGACGAGTCGTCTCAAAGGTCTAGGCTGGAGATTATTCAACTCTGACGTCGGAACTTCTTCGACAACATATGTTACTAGTGTAGTAGCACCTAAGAAATATGAGCACTAAGTTTTTTTTCGTGTTCCTTTTAGCAGCTATTATATATCAAGCACTTGTCCGCTGTAAATTGCGTCATGTAGTGCAACGTCGTGGTTGGTAGTGACTTCGTCCACGTTTTCGATAGGTTTTCCACCAACAGCCGTATTCTCCCTTGTGTGTATGTATTATGACAACGGCTCATCATCGTTTTTCTCCTTTACGCATTTTTTTGTGCTGTCGACATACTTTTCACGAGCGCGACGGCAAATACTTTCACGACGACACACCGAAATATTATAAAGAACAACTCTGCGCTGCGCACAGTATCATCCTCGTCCGCTACATTGCTTCTTTCTCTGGCCTCGAAAATACATACACCGACGCGATGTGGAGCTCAGTACCTTACTTTATATCATAACCACCATCATTATCATCGTCATCATCATCATCAATGCAATTTTTGTGTCTACAGCAGGATTAAGGCCTCTGTTAACGATTTCGAATCACTCCTATCTCGAGCTGGGCATTTTTTCTTAATGTCAACTTGAATATCCGCTACCCCTTCTCTCCTCCCCCCCCCCCCCTTGCTCTCTGATCCACACCGCTCTCTTGTCTCTTAACGTTGCGCACCACATTTTTCATTCCATTGCTCGTTGCGCGGTCTTTAATTTATTCTCAGGCTTTAGCTCACCTTAACTTTCTGCTCCATATGTGAGTACCGGTAGAATGCATTGATTGTAAAGTTTTCGTTTCAAGGGTGGAGGTAAACTGCTGGTCGTGCTCTGGTAAAGCCTGCTGTATGCGCTCAAATCTTATTTTTAATCGCCTGTAATTTTTTTTCTCGTGATATCAGAGTCCCCTGTGAGCAATTGACCTAGATAAACTACTAGGTAGTACTGCACCGATTCAGGAAGCTGGCTACCAATCATGAATTTGTGTCCTCTTGGCAAAGCTATTGAACTTTGTCTTCTGCATAATAATCTTCAACCTTACTCCTACACTTCCTCGGCTAAGGTCATGTATTATTTCTTGCAAGCCATCACTAGTGTTATCGGCCAGTTCCCGCAGAACAATAACTACTTACTACGCTTCCCGATGTGCGGCCAGTAGCACTGCGGCAAGATAACGCGCCCGACCGTCTGCGCCTGCGCGAGCTCACTGCTTCCGAAGCCGCTACAGGCTGCCGCATCGCGATGCAATGCGCTCGAGATGAATTTGTGTCCTCTTGGAAACCTATTAGAAAGGAGACGGCACTTTGTCTGGACAGATGCGGCCTGTACCCATGGAGAGGGCATGGTAATCTGGCTGGACACAGACAGCAACCTTACGTCGCCGCAGCCGAAGAGGCCGCTATTGCCCTCGCCATCTCTGCCTACACTTCCTCAGCTACGCGAAGGCCATCTACATAAAATCATGTATTATTTCTTGCAGCGGAAACCATCGTGCACACACGATAGCGAGGTCATGCAACCGGGCACTGCAAGAGACACCAGAAGACCCAAGTCCAGACACACTACAAACTTTGATATACTGCAGAACCGCCTTTCGAGAAGCCATCACTAGTGTTGCTGAACAAGACAATGTAATCTGCTAAGCCGTATGTTGCTGAGATATTTGCTGTTCATCCTCATTCCTAATCATTCCCAGTCTCATAGCATGTACACGTTTTCTGAGCCTGTAGTGTACCTGTGCGAATATTTTAATTCACACCAAAAAGACTGCGTCTTCAGCATGTACTTAGAGCAGAAACAAGAGCGCTTATACGAAAGAAATGCTCTTGCAAAGCTTTCAGTATGACTGGCACCAAATATCGTTATATTAAAATAGGGTTTTCCTGACCCTGTCCTGCTCGATCGAAGACGGTCGCTTGTGCCTGCCTTGTTTAGAATTCTTTGGAGCTAATGACAAAATTCATTCATTGGAAAGTGACCGTAATTTCAATATTGCTGCGTCATGCTTGTTTAAAAGACGTTTGACCATACTTGCGTGTACATAGAAGTTATGTAAGTGTCTTGGTAGGTACTTTTGCGTTTCGCAATCTAAGTCTAGTGGACGTTGCAATTCAGGCGGCTTTCGCTTTCGCAAGACATCAGCAATCTAGTGACGTTCAACATTTTGTATAACATGGTACTTTGAATGTGATTTCGGAAAAAAAGATTATTAGATGAAAACCTTGGGTTGCAATCACTTGGCCTGCATGGAATAAAGAGCGCATCGATTTTTCTTTACAATCTAGATGGATTCGCATGCTTGAGAAAAAATTTGGCAGCATCTTGTATTATTGTGGTTCCTTGTGGTTCCTTTGTGTTGTGAACGAACCTCGAAACTTCATTTATGGCAGTGGTATGTGTTTTTGTTAAAGGTTATTAAACTTCATAACGAAACTTTTGGTAATTAAGTAAATCATCACACTTTCTACCAAACTTGTCGCTAAATCAAGGTGATACGGGGATTCATGCCATGCGTAGTGAGTCCCTATATTTAAGCGATGAGGTTTGTTTTAAGTTTTTTGAAAATAATCTCATGGCCTAATGGGAAATTAAGTGACACTGATAATTTATGGTGAAAATATTTGCGGGAGGAAGAAATCGGCAAGGAGATTGGTGTCGGAACCTGATGCTGAAAATAAGAGGTTTGGGCTGAGCTATGCTCAGCCTGTCATTATTTTTTTCGTTAGACAGCTACGCTAGTAGCGCGCAGATGGCGCAGCCAGTGGAAATTTAGCCCCATGGATTGTCGCTGAAAAACTGCTTTGGTCCTTCGCAGTTTCTGTTGGGTTTCGCGGCCCACGTAGATTTTGGGAGTGGTGGCGTGTGTTCATGTTTATGTAATCCCACAGCAGGCAGTGTATACTGCGGCGGACGAGGACGCTGTCATGTGCGTAGCAAACAAAATGTCTTTGAAAAAGTGGACCGCTGCTTGCGGTCAGAGCCTGCTGCTGTCAAAGTGAATGAGTTCAGAGCCGGGTGAATCAGTAAAGTCTACTGACTTCCTTTATTTTTATGACTGTTTCTTGTACATTACCTTAAACGGATTTACTCTCTTGTTCATTGTGCCACGACAGTATGTCTTAAGTTAAGTGAAGCTTGTTAGAGTGCAGAGCGCGGAGGGTACCTGTTTTGAATAAGGTAACAACGTACATAGGTAGCAGCCTATAAATGTTTTCGATGTTCATGTTTAAGAGAGAGAAACAACGGGAACGTGGTGTGTCAGGCATTGGTAGACTTGGTAGTGCTTAGCCGAGCTCAAGTACGTGCCCAATACTTTGCGATAGCCAATCAAAAGCCAATCAATAGCTAATCGATAATCGATCAATAACAAATAAATTCCGGAAAGTGCTGAGCAGGACTTGGTGGTGCTTCGCCTAGCCCAAATACGTGGCCAATACCTTGAGATAGCCAATCGATAGCCAAACAATACCCTAATCGACTAATCGACAAATAATCAATGAATTCCTGGAAATGCTGGGGATGACTTGGTATTGCTTAACCTAGCCCAAATACGTGGCCAATATCTTGCGATAGCCAAGCGATAGCCAAAAGATAGCGATGGCAAAGAATGAGGAAGCAGTAAATATGGACTCAGCATGAAATCAGTGCGAAGAAAACTTGGCATAGGAGAAGGCAAGATTATGCACTGAAAGATAAGCAGGGTAATATCATCAGTAATTCGATGACATAGTCAAAGCAGTGAAAGAATTCTATACTGACCTGTAGAGTACCCAGAGCAGCCCAGCTACTTTCATTCGAAGTAGTGATGAACAGGATACAGAGGCTCCTTCTGTAACTAGCGATGAAGTTAGAAGGGCCTTGCAAGACATGACCAGGGGAAAAGCAGCTGGAGAAGATGGAATAACAGTCGATTAATTAAAAGACGGAGGAGATATTATGCTTGAAAAACTTGCGGCCCTTCATACGCCCTGTCTCACGACTTCAAGTTTACCAGAGAGCTGGAAGAACGCCGACATTATACTAATCCATAAGAAGAGACACGTTAAGGAACTGAGGAAATATAGACCCATTAGCTTGCTTTCAATATTGTACAAAATATTCACCAAGATAATTCCAACAGAATCAGGGGAACACTTGACTTCAGTAAACCAAGAGAACAGACTGGATTCAGCAAGGGATATTCCAAGATGGATCATATCCATGTCATCACTCAGGTAATCGAGAAATCTGCGGAATACAATCAACCTCTCTATATGGCTTTCATCGATTATTAAAAGGCATTTGATTCAGTAGAGATACCAGCAGTCATAGAGGCATTGCGGAATCAAGGAGTACAGGAGGCCTACGTACATATCTTGGCAAACATCTACAAGGATTCCACAGCTACCTTGGTTCTCCACAAGAAAAGTAGGAAGTTACCTATCAAGAAAGGGGTCAGACAAGGAGACAAAATTTCTCCAATGCTATTCACTGCTTACTTAGAAGTATTCAAGCTCTTAGACTGGGAAAGCTTAGGGGTGAAGATCACTGGCGAATATATCAGCAACCTTCGGTTTACAGATGACATTGTCTTATTCAGCAACAATGGGGACGAATTGCAACAAATGATTGAGAACCTTAACCGAGAAAGTGTAAGAGTGCGGTTAAAGAATAATATGCAAAAGACAAAGATAATGTTCCATAGTCTGGCAAAGGGAACAAAAATTCGGCCAATCAGTAGCTTATCGATAATCGATTAATATCTATAAATTCCGGAAAATGCTGGGGATGACTTTGTAGTGCTTAGCCTATCCCAAAAGCCAGGACCAGCTAGGTGCCCATCAGCTCCGCTGTCTCTTTAGCATTGCGCCTCCAGTGCAAGCTACGCAATTTTTTTTTCGCACTGAAGTCCTCAGCCGCAACCTACTTGCGCTCAACAATGACCACGTGCCTTAAACTGTGTAGCGTTACGTTTCATTTCACTGAGGCGAGTCCGAAGCAACGTTTAACACGGGGCTGAAGGTGATCTCCGCTGTTAAAAGAATATTTTGGTCCTTGTGTAAATTCGGGAGGGGGGGATCGCGCCGTGCCTGATTGCCAAGACTGACTTCTCGCTTTTACTAAAACCCAAGAACGCCAAATGGTTTTATTAGAGCCACCGCGCTCGGCATGTTGGCTCGCTGGAACTGCCTACATGAAGTTGGACTTGATGGAGGCGGTTTTCAATAACCTTTTCCAAGTATTCAGTGATATTTCATTAAAAACATTTGCCATTTTTGACATATATTCCTCCAGATTCGGTTTAGCGTCCGCCGAGCTTCAACTCCTCTGTTTAAATGTGGGTGACACAAAGGAAATTCCTCACTCAAGAGCCGCAGACCTGATTTCCAAAAATTTGTCGTAATTTAAACAAGTGAAATTGAGTGCAGCCGTGAAATATTGGATTTTACCCTTAAAAATATCGTAAAACATAATATAAATCATGGGATTTCAGAGAAACGATATGAAATGCCCAGAACATCGTAACGCCAATATTATCGATGTTCCAATGTCTCGAGTACCTACTACGGAAATTCGGCCTTTGTTGGTCTAATGCGACATCAAGGGGACGCAATGCGGCAAACTCCCTTTGTTGCGCTTAAAGTTAGCTGGCATACTGGCCTTTTTGCTTAATATGTGATGGTCGTGAGATGTCAGTACCTAAAACATACTCGTTGATCCTTCGCTCATATGATATAAAAGAATATATATGAAAACTTGCACTGATAATATTTCCCGTACTCACACACAAAGCTCAAGGTGCGTGAGGATGATGCGACAAAGAACAGCATAAAAGCCACAGGAATCAGACAAAAATAAAAAATAAAGACTCTTGCAAGACCATTATGTAGCACACATAATCTCATGTAACATAAAGAAACATAATTTGCGGCGCAATGTAGACACATAACTACATGTTATTACCAGGAGCAATTCCGCGTCGGCACATGTGGAGGTGTTCCAGTTTATTTGCAATGTATTTCGTGGTCTCGAAGATTCGTTGGAAAGTTGAAATCCTGCTGTTGGCATCCGGTTGCCCACAAGCGTACGTAATACGTGCCTGCAAGTCGCAAGAGAGCGTATAAGGATTGATGAATTTGTTCCCAGCAGAACCGCAGTGACTAAATCCACATTACAAAGAAACATTGCGGCCTCGTCACTCCGCAAGGGAGACAAGCTGTGTATTTTCTCACGCCAAGCACATTAGAGGCATTAAAAAAAAACGTGTTCTATGGCTTCAACAATGCTGCTGATGATTTGGAATAAATAATTAAGAACCGTAACCGACGAAGTGTATGAGTAAGGATGACGAATAATGTGCAGAGGACAAAGGAAATGTTCAATAGCAATGCAAGAGATGCATGCATAATTCATGATTGGCACTCAGCCTCTGGAAACCGTGCAAAGGTGTGTTTATTTAGGGAAATTACTTATTGGAGACCATGATCATGATAAGTAAACTTACAGAAGAATAAAAATGGGTTGGGGCGCCATACGGTAAGCATTACCAAATCATGATCAGTAGCTTACAGTTACGCTTAAAGAGAGAAGTGTAGAATCATCGCATTGCAGTTTTGTTAACATATGGGGCCGAAATTTAGAGGTTAGCAAAGAAGCTAGCGAACCAGTAGGGACCGTGCCAGCAAGTAATAGGTGTAAAACCATAACGTGAAGGGACAGGAAGACAGCAGTGCGGATTGAAGAGCAAATGGGCGTAGCCGATATTCTAGTTCACATTAAGGGGGGAAATGGAAGTTGGGCAGGCCATCTAATGCGTAGGGCAAATAACCGGTGGTCTATGAGAGTTACAAACGGGGGGCCAACGCAAGGGAAGCGTGGTCGAGGACGGCAGAAAACGAAGGGGGGGGGGGGGGTGTTGAAGTTCGGAAATCTGCAGGCGCAAGTTGAAATCAGCTAGCGCAAGATAGAGGTAAATAAAGATCGCTGAGAGAGGCCATTCATCTTGTATGGACATAAATAGGCTGATGATGAATACGATGATGACTACTTCCATCGCTAATTTTGAGGGATATAACAGCGACCATGCAAATGGTGTTTGAGTGGTAACTGAATAGCTGCAGATGTAGTTGACAAACTGTCCCATCAGCTTCAACCCGTCAGTTTCATTAGTTTATTAGCTTGTCATGATAACCAGAGATTGCATCCCTATATATATGCTGTTGTGTTATCCATGGTTTACTGACGTAAATGTCAGCTTCGTATGCACTGCTGGCCTTAAAGAATAGCCAGAATGCTTATCAGCAAAGCAAAACAATGCAACGCAGGACAGTGGTCATCCTATATGTATATGTATGTATGTGAGATGTTACAGTGAGCACATTTGATGTCCTAGACAGTGGGTGCTGCTTGGTTTAGTTTGGAATAAAGCAACAGAACCAATCACGTCTGGAATAAGCAGCGTGTGCGAAATACAGTGTAAGGGCTGTTTGTTCTCACCGTTGCCACGCATTAGGTATAGTCAGGACTTATTTTCTCTAGAAAACACAGATTTTGAAAAAGACAGGTGATTGTAACCACTGAGCCTTTATTCTCCTATAGCATGCAATGAAATCACGACGCCGTGAAATCGATGGTACAGCTTGACCGGTACCAAGTGCTAGAAAAAAATGTTACTCGAAAGAAAACCAACATTCTTCAAGCGGTATATTGAGCGGCATTGCTAGTTCCAAGGTTTAGAATGATGTTGACAACATATAAACATAAGTTTCCCTACCTCATCCCCGGGCCATGCAAGTTTAAACGGTCTAATTTCGAGCTTCCGTTAAGATGGTGTCAAGCCTCCATTTTTGTTTAAAGTTTTGTGTAGTCATGCCATATACCCGTAAAACCCAACCTCGACATCACGTCAGCCTGCAACTTTGCTGAACTCGATCACACCTCAGTAATTGTTGCAGGTCACAAGGCGCGGCTACCGAGGGAAGACTTAACCATTCGAGCGTAAAGTTTACGTAGAGCGGTCAAGCCTCATCGAGGTTGTGCCGCACCGCGCAATTATCGAATTGCATGAATGCATGCCAACCGTGGATGCGCGGAGCTGACCACACTGAACGCATTCGCGGTCAGGCAAGTCAGCCCGGCTCAGACTGGTGAAGCGTGACGGCGTCCACGGTTGGACCGAGGAGTTCTTCCCCGCGTTTAATTATCTCTTGCACAACCGAACCTCCCATGCGTGACCAACCCCTCGGATGCGGTATGGAGAGCCTGAAGAGGTGTAGGCGTTTTAGGAAGTCGCTGCCAATTCGGCACTCTGAACTGTTGGAGCGGACGCGGCTCTGTAGTAGTGAGCCGAGGGCATAGCGAAGGCGTAGCACATTGCTGCAGTTTCAAAGTTTGTTACAGAAAACATTAAATAAGCTGGAATAAAAGAATGATTAGGTTCGACAAATAAAGTTGTATTACTCCCTTCCGCAATTATATGAGGCCTCTATAATATTTTTGAATGGCATAGATTGCATATAGGTAGCTCAGGTTTGTGTATTCGCAAAACCCGCCTGATTTTTCATGTGTTGTTTTCGTCATTTAATGAAGGTATTGGTAGATTCGTCAGCTGCCTTATAAGCAAGAATGGGAACTTATGCACGTGTTTTCGAACTATTTCGAACGGAACTGTGTCTCTGGGTGTTTCTTACATTTTTCTGTGACTTCATTTACTCTTGTATTTAACTTCCCAGATGTTTGGCATATTTTATTGTGTCAATGTTGTCGTACTCTTAGTTTTCCTCGCTCCGCCAGAAGTGGTAGCCGGTGATATTAAAGGCGCCAGCCTCCCCTTCCGTTACATGTAAAGAAATTAAAGGTTGCCAGCTCTCAAACGTGTTTCGTGAATCACAAATTGGATTGTATCAGTTCTGTTATCTTGGGCTGCTGAGCACGAGGTCGCCTGATCGAATCCCGGCCACGGCGGCCGCATTTCGATGGGGGCGAAATGCGAAAACACTTAGATTTAGGTGCACGTGAAAGAACCCCAGGTGGTCCAAATTTCCAGAGTCCCCCACTACGGTGTGCCTTATAATCAGATCGTGGTTTTGGCACGTAAAACCCCATAATGTAATTTTTTTTTCAGTTCTGTTATCGGCCACAGCCCTCGGCGCACCCAAACACAAGGATGACGAAGGGGAGAGAGCCTTGAACTTGGAAGCTTAAGACGCGGCTCAGTCAGCCGCCATGAGAAGATGCGGCAAGAGATGCGGCATTTATTCCTCTAATAAATGAGCCCGTGGCCACCCACAATGGCTTCGGATACCCGAACAGCCACCGTTTTCCTTCGGATGGTGAGAAAATAGAGGTCGATGCCAACTCGTACCTGCAAAAAAACGAACAAGGCCAGTGCGTCAGGTTTTTACAGTAACACAACGAGCGCCGACACTGCAAGCTGTGTCGCACCCTTTCACCGTGGAGCTAGCGCCTCTTTCATGCAAAACAATAGGCGTGCAGCGTGTAGCCTTGTCAGAAGAGATGGATACTGACACCATAGGTGCTTTTATTTGTCACATGGTCTTTGTCAATTCGCATCCCGTTACGCCCTCAGTTCTAGACGCCGCACCCCCACATCGAGGGGGGGGGGGGGGGGTGCGGCGTCTTCAATACATCGAGGGCTCATTCACCATGTTGGAGAGCGCCTTAGCTGAGAACCCCCTTAGCAAGCCAAAATTCGAATATGGGGTCCTATAGAGTCTGTCCTCGCAATTCACGTCTCAGTGCCTTCCCGTTTCCTCCAAAGCAGTAGAATCGTAAACACGGCTATTTTTCACTGGCTAATCGCCATGCATGATATTACAAACCTGGGTCGGAGTGGCCCGCGGTCCCCATTCTAAGTAAGCGCAAGTAGCGTTTTCAGACTACCTATCGCACGCTGAAATGTAAAATAAGTTTCATGTTCCATCACATTACTTGTTCATATATTCATTTCCCTTCTCTTCTCCAAGTACAGCTAATCGATATTGCTACGGAACAGTATTTGGCTTGACGAAGAGGTGAGCAGTGTGAAGACGACGACGAAGATTAGAGACTACTGCGGGCTGTGGCTTCTTGGCCAAGTGCGGCGCATTTCTTTGTAAATATACTTGTATATAGCTTTTCGTCTGCGTCTTCCTACGTAACATATCTGGTGGAGGTGGACGTTCCCTGTAACTCGTCACGGAGCTTCGCAGTGGACGGTACGTCGAGCCTTCCGTCATGCCTCCCGCCGACGACAGCTCGACTCAGCCGGCTCCGACACCTGCTGCCACTTCGACGACCTACATCGCTCTCCCCACTTCCCGCAATCCTGGCGTATTCTCGGGCAAAGATGGGGAAGACGCCGACGACTGGATCAGCCTGTACGAACACGTCAGCCGCAATAACCGGTGGGACCCTACTATCATGCTCGCCAACGCACTCTTTTACCTCGGTGGCACACCTCGAGTTTGGTTTCGGACACACGAAGATGAGATAACCAGTTGGGATTCGCTTAAACAAAAACTCCGAGACTTGTTCGGCAACCCCTACGGTCACCAACTTACCGCCCAGAGGGCGTTATCCGGCCGTGTGCAGGCGTCCACAGAGCCCTACGTCACGTACATTCAGGATGTCTTGGCTGTGTGCCGCAAAGTTGACGCGCACATGACTGAGCCAGACAAGGTTTCCCACATCCTCAAAGGCATTGCCGATGACGCCTTCAACTTGCTCGTATTCAACAAAGTGGCGACGGTGGATGCAGTTATAAAAAAGTGTCGCCGCCTGGAACTCGCTAAAAGCCGACGTATCGACCAGCAGTTTGCCCGTCTGCCCAACACCCCAGCGACATCTTCCTGTGCCGACGCTCCTCGTCCCTACAACACTGGTGATGTTACCAGGATCGTCCGGCGTGAGATTGAGGCTGCCTATCCGGCTGCCTTCGACTCCAGCTCCTCCAACGCACCTGCAGTCACGGTTTCCCTGATTCAGGCAGTTGTCCACCTGGAGTTCGCGAACATGGGTCTTCACACCGTCTGCTCGGCCCATCGCCCTGATACCCATCCGGCTTCTTCGATTACGCCCCGTCCCACATCTTATTACCCACCACATTTCCGCAACCCATCTGAATGGCGCACTGCTGACGACAAGCCCATTTGTTTTCACTGCCGTAGAATCGGGCACATTTCTCGCCACTGTCGCAGTCGCTGGAGTTCCCCGACCCGGTCTCCTTATACTGCCTACTCTCGCCCAGGTGGCCCTTCTCGACCCTATGCAGCACGCTCCGATAATGCCGCCACTTATTCTCCTGCGCCGAACCGCCACTATTCTCGTTCGCCTTCGCCCCAACGACGACAATCTCGCTCTCCTCAGCCCCGTCGCTCCTATTCGCCGACTCCCTTCGGACGCCGCTCCCAGCCGGAAAACTAGACGATGCAGCGCCTCGAGGTGACGCTGCATTGCTCCCTACGCCGCCAAATCCTCTACTGACGTTGCACACTCATCTGAACCTTCTTGACGTGCAAGTCGACGGTGTTTCTGTATCTGCTCTTATAGACACTGGGGCGCATGTATCCGTAATGAGTGCTGACCTTCGTAACCGGCTGAAGAAGATCCTCACACCCCCCACGGCGCCTGTTGTCCGTGTCGCCGATGGCGGAACAGCCCCCGTAATTGGTATGTGTGCCTCCCGCGTCTCCTTCGCCGATCGCTCCACTATCGTGCTATTCACAGTCATCGCCCACTGTCCCCACGACATCATCCTCGGCTTGGACTTCCTCTCAGCGCATTCTGCTCTCATCGACTGTTCCGCCAGTACTCTCCGCCTTGACCTGCCTGTTCCGAATCCCTCTGAACCACACCCTAGTCGCCTCAGTTCCGTCGACTTCATTCGCTTGCCACCTTCGGCACTGACCTACGTTGACTTAGTGTCATCCCCACCAGTGCACGACGGCCACTACATCGCGGCTCCCATGCAAGACGTCCTGCTTACACACGGGATCTCACTGCCGCATACAGTTTTATCTGTTACGGCGAATTGCGTCTGCCGGCCAGTGGTCAATTTTGGCTTGACGGCACAAGTGCTGCCACGCGGGATGTCTCTGGCTCAGCTTTGCTCATTCGACGATCACTCAGTAGCATCTATTGCAGTAGACGACAATTCAGCCGATCCTCCTCTAACATCGCAGTCGGCAACTTGTGCCATTGCCGACTTACAGAAAATGATTGCGCCCGACATGCCGTCCGAGTACGCTCGTGAGCTCTACCGCGTTCTGTTATCCTACCACGATATTTTTTACTTTAACGATCGTCCCTTGGCCCAAACTACAGCTGTTAAACATCGCATTAATACCGGCGATGCCCCTCCTATTCATCGCCGCCCGTATCGAGTGTCCCCGGCTGAGCGTCAAGTTATTCACGCTGAAGTTCGCAAAATGCTTGCCAAGAACATTATTGAACCGTCGTGTAGTCCATGGGCGTCACCTGTTGTACTGGTAAAAAAGAAGGATGGCTCATGGCGCTTTTGCGTAGATTATCGGCACCTGAACAGGGTTACCAAAAAGGACGTGTATCCCCTACCTCGGATTGATGACGCCCTTGACTGCCTCCACGGTGCTCGCTATTTCTCCTCTATTGACCTTCGCTCCGGCTACTGGCAGATTGCCGTGGACGATCTAGACCGCGAGAAGACTGCTTTTGTAACACCCGACGGTCTTTATCAATTCAAAGTGATGCCTTTCGGTCTATGTAACGCTCCTGCCACTTTTGAACGCATGATGGACTTCCTTCTTCATGGCTTCAAATGGTACACGTGCCTGTGCTACTTAGACGACGTTATAGTATTCTCCTCAACGTTCGCTACACACCTGGAGCGCCTCTCAGCAGTCCTGGACGTTTTTCGTCGAGCCGGTCTACAACTCAACGCATCGAAGTGCCAATTCGGCCGTCGCCAGATTACTGTCCTTGGACATCTCGTTGACGCGCACGGAGTGCAACCGGACCCAGGCAAGATCCATGCTGTTACGCACTTCCCTGTTCCGAAGTGTGTCAAAGATGTGCGGAGCTTCGTCGGCCTTTGTTCATACTTCCGCCGTTTCATGAAAAATTTCGCGGCAATAGCACGACCACTAACGAAGCTTTTGAAGAAAGACACCCCTTTTCAGTGGGGCGATAACGAGGCCTCTGCGTTCTCACATCTAATCGACCTCCTCACAACGCCTCCCGTTCTGGCCCATTTCGATCCTTCTGCGCCTACCGAAGTCCGTACTGATGCCAGCGGCCACGGAATTGGCGCAGTACTGGCACAACGCCAGCGCGGCAGCGACCGTGTTATCGCTTACGCCAGCAGGCTCCTTTCACCCTCCGAGCGCAACTATTCCATCACTGAGCGTGAGTGTCTGGCCCTAGTTTGGGCGGTTGCGAAGTTCCGTCCATACTTATATGGCCGGCCCTTTTCCGTTGTCACAGACCACCACGCGCTTTGCTGGTTATGCTCACTGAAAGATCCTACAGGAAGACTTGGTCGCTGGGCCTTACGCCTCCAAGAATATTCGTATACTGTTACCTACAAATCTGGCCGACTACACAAGGATGCTGACTGCCTGTCTTGCTACCCGGTAGACGAGCCTGACGACGCCGATAGTAGTAACGCCAACGGTATTTTCTCTGTGTCTTACTTCGCTAACATCGCCGATGAGCAGTACCGGGACCTATCGCTGCGAGCACTCATCGAGCGTCTGCGCTCTACACCTACCGACGCCTCCGTTCGCCGATATGTCCTCCACGGCGGCATTCTGTACCGAAGGAACTTCCTCCCTGATGGATCTGATCTTCTTGTCGTGCCAAAACATCTACGACGGACTGTGCTCTTTGAGATGCATGACGCATCCACAGCGGGCCATCTTGGGGTAACCCGCACGTACGACAGCGTCCGGCGCCGCTTCTATTGGCCTGGTCTCGCTCGCTCCATCCGACGCTATGTTGCTGCGTGTGATCCCTGCCAGCGTCGGCAAACACCTCAGGTGCTACCTGCCGGTCATCTCCAGCCGATCACCGTCCCTGTGGAACCGTTCTTTCGTGTTGGATTAGACCTCCTCGGCCCATTTCCCACGTCATCTTCGGGGAACAAATGGGTAGCCATCGCAACTGATTACGCCACCCGATACGCTATCACGCGGGCTCTCCCTACCAGTTGCGCCACTGACGTCGCGGACTTTCTCTTGCGTGACATTATCTTGGTTCATGGCGCCCCGCGACAGCTGCTTACTGACCGTGGTCGCAACTTCCTGTCAAAAGTTATCGCCGACATTGTGCGTTCCTGTTCCACTCAACACAAGCTGACTACCTCATACCATCCTCAAACGAATGGCCTGACGGAGCGGTTAAACCGTACCCTTACCGATATGCTGTCTAAGTACGTTTCCAAGGACCACCACGACTGGGACATTGCCCTTCCTTACGTCACATTTGCGTACAATTCTTCCCGGCACGACACCGCCTGATTTTCTCCATTTTATTTACTGTACGGTCGCGAACCGACCTTGCCCCTTGATACGGCACTTCCTCCTTCTGCGATCTCAACAAGCGAGTATGCGCGCGACGCCATCGCCCTCGCCGACCATGCACGCCAGCTTGCCCGTACTCGACTGACGGCCTCGCAAACCACTCAGCAGCGTCTGTACAACGCCCGCCACCGTGACGTACAGTTTTCGCCTGGTGCGCTCGTGCTCCTGTGGTCGCCCTCTCGTCACGTCAGACTTTCAGAGAAGCTCCTTTCGCGATACACAGGGCTCTACCGCGTGCTGCGCCAGGTGACGCCTGTGACGTACGAAATTGAACCTGTGAGTTCGACCTCGCCGTCTACTCTGGCATCTAGTGATGTCGTGCACGTCAGTAGGCTCAAGGCCTACTACACTGCTTCCGAGTCCGGCCTTTAATCGCTCCGGGACGGCGCTTTTGCCGCCGGGGGTAGTGCTACGAAACAGTATTTGCCTTGACGAAGAGGCGAGCAGTGTGAAGACGACGACGAAGATTAGAGGCTACTGCGGGCTGTGGCTTCTTGGCCAAGTGCGGCGCATTTCTTTGTAAATATACTTGTATATAGCTTTTTGTTTGCGTCTTCCTACGTAACAATATTTCAACATTAAGAGCGTACCAAGCGCTTCCTGTGAGATCACAACTCCTTTCGAATTTTCCCAACCTATACATGCATCTCCGTGCCTTTCCTAGGCCAATGCGTTGAAAGAATTTGGGCAAATGGGAAGGTAGGATCAAGATACAGTGCGATAAAGGGGAAAAAAATTCGTCGGCCCTCCTATTCCGTGAAGATGGTTAACCTGCGAAGCTGAAACGTGCGGCCCCGGTGTTTACTACTGGGTTAATCCAGAAGGTTCATTAAAGTATTTCTCAATTATGAGGTTACACACATGTTCGGCTGTGACGGAGAGAACGACGTCACAGACGGTACGCCCGCAGTCCACCGTTGTCGCTTGCGTTCGATGTCTCCAGTTTGCTCGGTGGCGTATTTAGCAGCATTCTCCCACCATTGCCACTTGCGATTCTTCGAAATTAAATTGCTTCAAAATTAAATCTGTCCGTTACGTAAGACAATGAATAGCTCATACCCCCTTAAGCAATGACTCATACGCCCGTAAAAGCGGCCTCCCCATTACGACGACAGAAGAGAAGTGAAATTCTACCCTGGAATGATTAGCGGCAACGCAGCCAGCTGAGGAAGAAGACGACAACGAACACGGGAGCAGTGGCACGATCGTGTGCTGAGCACGAGCACGAGCGCAACCCGAGGGGCGCCAACGAGCCACCTGCGGAAGAAGACGACAACGCTCGAGCCGATGCTGATGATGATAGTTGTCTGTACACAGGCGATTTCGCCTAGCCACGTACGATTTTGCCTAGACATAGAAAGCTTCGCTTTAAAAAGAAAACGTCACGGTGTTTTCTTGCCTTTAATACAGGCGATGTAAATAAGTACACAGCCATGGCTACTGTATGAAAAGGAATACGGTGTGGCTGTTTTTACAGTAGCTTTGGCGCAAAGTGTACCTCGGTTCCACGTGGCTTCTTCAAATGGCACCATTTACGACAGAAAAAAGGCTAGTTGCAAAAAGGTGTCACTTGTACTAACGACCGGCCGTTGTCTGGTCGTCGCTCTTGCGAAGTAGGTGTTCTGGGGTAGTACTTTGCGTGCAGTGTCACATCATTTTCATTGAGGATCCATACATTGCAAGCATTCAGGGATTACGCTGGGAAGCCCACCGAATGTCCTCGCTGAGGCTGCGCTTTTATTGTGATAGCAATTATATGGACCCTTCAACCGGATTTCTGCCGTCGGCGTCACCATCGCCGTCGTCGTTGCCGTCGCCGTCGCCGTCGCTGTGAGGTTCCGTATAAAGTCCAAGGGCGATAAAATCGTCGCCGCGCGCCATATGCGCGAGCGAAAGCGCGCGGGGGACGCGTGCTATCAGGGAGAGTGAACTCATGGCGGAAAGCGAACGCGACCGTCGCGCGAAAGGCTGTCGCGGTATGGGAGGGAGGGAGGCGGGGCGACGCTGTGCTGCTTCACCAAAGGCGTATCTTGCAATGGGGCGCAAGGGGAACTGCTCACTCAATCTCCCACGCGAAAGCAAGAAAGCGGGAAGGCAGCGTGGGAGGGAGGCGGGGGGGGGGGGCGCATATTCTACTCTGCCAACAACTACGCTCGTACTTTGCCCGGTTGTGGCGGTCGCCTGGACCATCTCTTATCTCCACACGGCTCTGACCTTTGTATGCGCTGTGCATTCGCCGCTCAGTTTCCGTTGAAGTGAAAGACCGCACGAACCTTCGCCCGCTGCGGCGGCTACGCTTGCTGCCAGCGTTTTGACAGTCGTTGTCTGCGGTCATTCAGTGTGATCTATTCATGTTTGCTTGTGCGCGCTGACACCACGCTTGTTAATTCAGTTAGTAAGCGAATGTGTCCAAGTTTGTGAAGCTGATAAAACTACTATCCCTACTCCGTATAGATTTCTACTAATTTGCTATCGCAATTGATGCTTCGCCTTTCGGGCGAAACTGCGACATTTTTTTGCTATTAACTACTGCACATCGATTAAAATTCCTTTCTGGTCGTCGGACAATCACTGCGGTGACTTAGAGGTTGCACTAGGTCGTAGGAATATCACGAGGTTCATTAGGCGACGGGTGAGAATGCGTTACTTAACAACAACAACGAGAGCGAAAAAAAATGTTGCAGTGGCTTAGCTCGGCTATGCCAGGATATACGTAGCGATAGCAAACGTTCAGCTGATTATTCTTAGCTTTCCTGGTTGTCTAGATTGTCAAGGATTAGCTTGATTGTCATGCTTACTGCTGCTCCAATGACACACACGCGGTATACGTATTATGTGGCACATGTATATAGCCTTCTTCTGTTCATTCCTCCTACACTCAACCGCTAATTGCCAGGCAACTACTTCGGGATCCGATGAGTCAAGTTTCTCCGTTCTTCTGCGCTGTTGAGCAGCATTTGCGCTCTCCTTCTCCATGGCTATACCACACTGGCAAACGCCAGTCAGAAGCGCAGCGGCTCCAGCGCAGTGTCAGACGGCGACTGCACAGCGAGCGCAAGCACTACCAAGCCATCCTCAGCAATTTCCATAATTTACTGATTGATCAATTATCGGTTAGCTATTGATTGGCTATCGATTGGCTATCGCAACGCATTGGCCACGTATTTGGGCTAGGCTAAGCAATACCAAGTCATCCTCCGTACTTCCCAGAATTTATGAATTATTTGTCGATTATCGATCAGCTATTGATTAGCTATTGCTTGGCTATCGATTAACTATCGCAACTTATTGGCCACGTATTTGGGCTAGGCTAAGCACTACCAAGTCATCCCCAGCACTTCCCGGAATTTATTGATTATTTTTAGATTATCGATTAGCTATTAATTTGCTATCGATTGGCTACTGATGACTGAGTCAGCTTAAGTTGTCCCAACCATGCTTAGCTAGACTTAACCAGTCTCAGCTTCACTAGTTTACAGGGGTATGTGCCGTTGCGCTTGGACCCTTTCTGCACTACCGCCAGGAACGGGCCACATCCCACTTTTTTTCTGTTAACGCTCTACAAATTACGGCCGGCTTACACAGCTCCTCAGTTAAAAATATGTCAAGCCTCCCTGTCCTTGCTTCTGAAAGCATGTAGATACATCTGCTCATGCTTAGTGAGTCTCCTACTCTGAAATGACATTTCTTGAAGACTCATGTCCTTGTTTTGTACCCAGCTTCACGCGACACTGAATGTGCTTAGCGTAGTAGGATATATAATCAACTGGCGTTAATAATCCTTTCCCCGGAAGCGGGCTACTTGAATATGTGGGCTGTCTGCAAACTCCGCATAGAATTTCAAGTGCGCCTGCTTATATTTTACTTGGGCGAAGTGTAATTAAACCAATTATCCGTATAATACCTATTTTCGATTAAGCAACCTAAATATTGACTGGAAAGCTAATCAGTCGCGTAAACCTGAAGGGTGTCCCAAGAAGACTTCAATTCAACCACGTGTTCTTGTGCACAGCGGGCTCAAGCTTATGCCGTCATCCGGATTGTTTGATTTTGCAAAGTGTCTGGCGATTGCAAAATGTCTGTATTCACAAGGTAAATGTAGGCGTGTTCGGAGGAGCGGATAATAGGCGATTGTGATGCTGTACTTGACGTTAGTTAAGGCGACCATTCACGTTTAATGGTGAGCAGCACTTACGAACAAAAAAAAAGCGTGTGAACGCTGGCCAAGATTCACACAGACGCTTGTCTTGTTCAAGTAATTTAATATGAATCACTGCTGCAATGTAACTACATACTTGACTTCAAATAGGGCTGTTGTAGAGAGAACATTATTGATGACAAATGAACAACACGTCTTATTATCCTCATGTATTCCGAACAACAATGCGGGCAGCAGGCTCATACGCTCCCAGCGTTCATTTTTCACAACGTCATAGTTATATCGTTTCTTTATGCAAATAAAGATGCGGCGTCGATAAAGCGGAACGAACACTGGCCAGTCCTGATTATTTGTTTACCATATAGAGGTAAACAATCGGTTCGGTGCGCTAATTTTTCTTTGTGCCGGAAAGAATCGGTTCCCTAAACGTACGCGATTCTTACGGGTACAAAAGCAAATCAATCTGTATTGGGGCTTCTTTTTAGAGGAGCCACCAGTTTGGCCTATTGGATAAGTGCGACGTGTTTTACAACCACACGGCAGTGAATTTCGCGTTCGCAAAGTTGTTTTCTATTAAGTGAGGAGAGCTCGCGAAAACAGGCCAAATAATTGCCGGCTATCCATTCATTTAAACTAAACGTCAGTGACTAAGGATTGAGGGAAAAAAAAACACTATACAAACGAAAAAAAAAAACAATGAAAAACTAGAAAAGAAAAATAGTCACCGAATAGAACATCATTTACCTCAAGCATTGCCTGCTATACGATATGCTATACAATAGATATACTATGGTATACAATAATAGTAAGTGTGCGCCGTATCGGCGACACGTGAGCGAGCAGTCGCAGAGAGCATTGTTGAAACCATCACTGTTTCTACGGTTGCAAAAAAAGTTGTCGCAGTTTCACCTGAAAGGCGAAGCATCAATTGCGATAGCAAATTTGTAGAGAGCTATACGGAGTAATGATCGTAGCTTTATCAGCTGTATAAACTTGGACATGCAGCAGCACTGGCAACATGCAGAACTGTTGTCGACGCCGTCGGCGTTTTGCCCGCGTTCGCACAAAATGCGTGCGGCGTTGGTGACTGTTGCCAGAGCCTCTGATATAAATAGGCACTTGGTGCCGCAGCTAAACGTCGCCTACCTTCCCTCGTCCTCCCCCCTCGGCCTTTCGCGCGTCGGAAGAAGGCGCGTTTGCTCTACATATATGGTGATTGTAAAGGAGGAAAGAGACGCCTACTTCTGCAGCCCTTAAGGGAGCACGGCGCAGAACGCGCGTTTGTTCTCCGCCGTGATGATGATGATGATGATGATAAGTGGTTCTTGAGGGAAAGGGAAAGGTTGGCGCTATCTTCTGCAGCCCTTGAGGGAGCACGGCTCAGCGCCAATCTCCGCCGTGCGTTCACTCCCCGTGAAAGCGTGCGTCCCTCGCGCCCTTTCACTCGCACACACAGCGTTCGGCGGCGCGCGGCGACGATTTCATCTCCATTGACGTCATAAGGAACCTCACGGCGACGGCGACGGCAACGGCGACGGCGACGCCGACGGCAGAAATCTGCTTTGGAGTGTCCATATAATTGCTATCGCAATAAAAATAGAAATAAAATGAACTTGCGCACAGTTGCACACACTTGCACACAAGAGTAAAGCACATCAAAGAATCATTAGTGCAAGTTCGCATAAACGTGCATGATGTCACGTACTAAACAAATTGACTATCGATCTCCCCTGAAAGAGATTGCGTTGGGTAACTGTCTGTTATAAAGTCACGAAGTGCGGGGACAGCGTGCCATTACACAATGTCGCTGCACAAAGGATGTCAGGAGGGAAATTTTGTGGCCGGCGGACCTCTAGCTTGTATACAGCGTCACTATTGCCTTGGGCAAAAATTACAATACACTGCGCACCACCTTGCTGTCACGATTGATTTTATTGTGACACTAGACAGCCCTTTAGCTACCCGGACGAGTGCAAGTTTTACTCGTGGGGAAAGCTGTCGATGCTTGCAAAGCATGCAACATTTCCCGAGTTCGCAATCAAACACAAGGGGCCCGATTCTCGAAGATTCACAGAGTCGGCTGCCTTCGTTAATATGTTCGCTGTAACTACTGGGTGGTACTTCTTCTTACCAACAATTCCAACGTAAGCTCTGCTTCGTGAATGCAGGCCCTGTTGTATATTGTCACGTGCCTTCAGGCGGTGTCCTGTGCCGAGACATAGATGATTTACTCGGAGCGAAGACGAAGAGTTCATTTTACACCGTAAGGTACCCAGAGCTCATTTAACATCAACATTATTCACGCTATTTCGCGTCCTCCGTCTGGGTTTCACCATTTGGTTATGCTGGAAGATTTTCAAGTGATCGCCACAGACAGGCAAAACGACGTGCCGAGGTGAAATTTGTCAGGAGTGGAGTGCACCTGCAATAGTACCGATCTACCGCTGAGAGCCACGACAACATTGTGGGGGCAAACTGTTAAACTCTATCGATCCACTGCATATTTACAATGATCAATATATACAATGCCTCTGCCAGAGATTTTCCAACAATATCGACAAATAAACTTCAGGAGAGGTACAGGTGAAAGAGTGCCGCAACGAATATTTGATGTCGGGAGAGCTGACGAACATTCTTCTTCCAGAGACTGGACTATTCATCTTGTGCTGTTTAGGTTCCAGTTGCTCTAAATGAAAATTTCTTTCAAATACTCCCTACTTAATTGCATTGAACGACGTCCCACATAAAATGCGAAATGGATGAAACGACTATTTGTATATTGAAATTTTCACTTACTTTTATTGCGATAGCAATTATATGGACACTTCAACCGGATTTCTGCCGTCGGCGTCGCCGTCGCCGTCGTCGTCGCCGTCGCCGTGAGGTTCCGTATCGATAAAATCTTCGCCGCGCGCCGTATGCCCGAGCGGAAGCGTACGGGGACGCGCGCTATCACGGAGGGCGAACGCACTCAATCTCCCACGCGCAAGCAAGGAAGCGGGACGCGAGCACCGGAGGGAGCGGGGGGGGGGGGGGGGGCGCACTTCTACTCTGCCAACAACCGCGCTCGTCGCTCGCCCACGCCGTCTCTTATCTCCACACGGCTCCGACCTTTATGCGCTGTGCATTCACCGCTCAGTTTCCGTTGCAGCGATAGACCGCACGTACCTTCGCCCGCTGCGGCGTATATGCGCTTGCTGCCAGCGTTTTGACAGTCGTCTGCAGTCATTCAGTGTGATCTATTCATGTTTGTTTGTGCGCGCTCACACCACAGTTAGTAATAGTCGGGCCACATTTTCCAACGCACGCTACACACGCAATGCTGCCCGGATCGGCAGTGCAGCGCTACAGGTGTGTCCCTTCGCACGCGCTGCCCACGGGCAGCGCTTCTCATCAACACCACCGTTTCACACGCGCCTTCTCGTGGTCATCGAGTCTCTCTTCATGTCGCTCTACTTACGCCGCAGCACAACTGCTTACTTAATCAGCTCATGTTTACTACAATTCATATTGCTACCAAAGCCGCTCACCTTACTTCGTATGGCATTGCTGTGTTGCTACGCATTCATTGCTTCGCCCTTAGGGCGAAACTGTGCCATTTTTTTTATATACACGCAACATGTGGAACTGCGTTCCAGTGAAATAGGCACAGTCATCCGTAACAGTGTTTGACCTAGAAGAGAGAGAGAGAATAAACGTTATGCAAAAAAGCACACGAGCGTAGGTAGCTCCTCCGCTCTGCAGTGGTCGGTCCCCTCTGTCGAGGAGACCAGTGGCCTTAGCTGTCCTTCTCGCTTGGTAGACCAGGTTCAGCTGGTCTAGTAGCTGGACAGTGCTGCCTGCCATTGCCGTGTGGTGGGGTGTATTATAGGTGTGAGCTGTGGTGTGCTTGCGCAATCTCATTCCCAGTGGCAAAGCATTGAGCATTGATCGCAGTGTGGATTATGTGTGGTCCGAATTAGGCACTTTATAATGAGATAGAAGACTATTATATTTTTTGGCACGATTCCCACGAGTTCTGGGGTGCATGGCGCTTTGACGTCAGTGGGCACCAGCGCAGGCGATAGCAGTTAGAAACAGACACCAAAGTGGGGGGAATCAGGCTAAGAAAGCTCAAGAATTCCCAGAAAGAATGAGAGCAAATAAATGTATTTTAATAACATAATACGCAAGAACACAGCGATGTGATAAAGAATTCAGGAGAACGTTCAGTCAGGGTAACGAAGACCGAACGCGTAGGTTTTCAGTATGTGCTGTTACAGCTACAGGAATCGCCTCTGAAGCACTTGTCCTTCGCATAATTAGTATTTACAAATGCATTTATTTACCGCAGCAAAACCAAACACAAGCGCAAAACAGAAAAAAAAACACCGCATATCCACGGGGTGAATGATGATGAGTGGGCGAAGCTCCGGAGGGAATCATCGGTAAACCGTGAATCTTCCGTGTAATTCGCCCAGTCTCGCCGCACTAAATCGAACGATTGACTTCCATCAATGACACGCGCCATATGTGACGTCATTCCTATTTTATAACAGCGCCCTTCGTTATAATTGCACCATCTCCCGCTTAAGGGGACGCTAGCACAAACGCGTTAGAAACGTGCAGTACTCTCTAGTAAGGGGGAGAGTCCACAGCGTCTTATGCAGCCATTTACACATGCCGGAACGTGCACCGCGTTTGCCGACGCCATCACATGACTGCTGAGAGAGTATAACCCCCGTATTCATAAACGCTCCTCGACTTGAACTTCACTTGCCACCGCCTTCAACGCGTTTCGAACGCGCTGCCCAAGGCGGTGGCAAGTCAAGTTCAAGTCGAGGAGCGTTTATGAATACGGGGGTAAGGCGGAGAGGCCACAGCGTCTTACACCAGCTTCTTACACGGGCCGTAACGCGCTAGCACAAACGAGTTAGAAACGCGCAGTCTTTCGTTAATTTTCGGTATTTATTGTCATCGTGGTGCGTGTGTCCATGTCCGCTTCGTGGCGTAGGGGTTAGCGCCGCGCGTTCGGAAGCGAGGGGTCCCTGGTTCGATTCCGCGCTACGGACACAACTTTCGGAATTTTTTTTCATAAAGGTAGACGTGGCTACCTACTACGACGACTACTACTACATACTACAGAGGAGGGACAGAACCACACCCTAAGGAGCTTCGCCCCTAAAAACAAACAAACAGTTGCTGTACAACAGAACGAGCGTTATCGTATTTCAATGTCATTGTCTTGGTGTTTGACAAATCATTCTTTGAAAGCACCGTTTTCACTTTTATGGCTCAAATTTTATTTCTACTCGGATAGCTGTGGCTCTTTTCACCTACAACTAACAGAAAAGTCAAAGGCGACTTAGTGATTTTCCATTCACGATGCCACTATCAGTGTCTGCATGGCACACAAGAGGTCGCACAAATTGCCAAACGCGAATGTGGCGCGATAGCTCGGTGGTCAGTGTGTCTGACTCCCTACTACACGTTGCTGGAGACGGTGTTGCGCGATGGTTGGCTTATTTGTTTTTATTGAAGCAGACAGATAATTTTGGTCTCTGCGAGCAGTGCCTACAAACCGATGACATCGTCTGCTTCTCCGTTACTTGTTCCATTGTGTGAATCACTCAGCCTGCTGGCAGATTTGAGGCAATAGTAGCTGCCGGTAAAAAAAAAAATTACAAATGTTTGCCAATTTGAGAAAGTGATACACCAAAGACAGCTAAGCAGTATAAGCGAGTTCTAACACACTTCGGAAGCACTAGAGATCTATTTGCTGGCTGTTGCTAGCAAATATGGCCACGTACGCGCCTAGTTTCTGACCGTCCACCTCAGGCAACACTTTGTTATCGCGTTTTTGTTCTGGCGCAACGATGGGCAAGCAAGATCGGATTCTTGATGCGTGCCGAAACACTCTCGATATACGGGCCCGTCAGATAAGCTTTACGCGCATGGTCTGAGGTTCTTGGGGCAGTTATAAATTACGAACGAGCGAGCATGCTGGCGCATGCGGGCGTTCGATCCACTGCCTGAAGTTCAAGCTTGCTGCTTCCGCTGCCACCGTGTTTTCTTTTGTTGTATTCACGGGCACAGGTTCGCCCAATGAACTGTATTAATTTTTTAGCTGTGCTAAGCGTCACGCCTATTTTCCTGCGCACCGCCACTACTACGTGACAATATTCGTAGGCGACTGAAGGAAAGGAAGACGACGTGTTCCCTCTTGATATAGCGTCTCCATCTTGGCGTCCTTTGGCTTCCGTGAAAACAAATTGTAAATAGCCTTGGCCATCAGCTGCAGATAACAATAGGTATATATATATATATATATATACAGGGTGTTTCAGCGAACACTTTCAAAAATCCTTAAAGGTTGCCTGTAGCAGATAGCACAATTATAGTTCATGAGCTGGTCTACTCGAAGAGGCGGACATTACTTGCACAAGCAATTGAAATGCATAATCAAATAATTAACAGAAATCCACTAATTAAGTTTTTAACTATTTGCCTGATGGTCCATATTGCAATTTACAAATTGTAGCCGTGGAGTTCGCAAGGCGGATCCACTTGGAACGAATTCTCGGGATGACACCAGTTTCGAGATATTAATTCCCGAACTTTACAGAGAAATGCATTGGCGTTCCAGTTAGGTTCTTAAGAAAACGTCGCTTTATTCATTGAAGCACAAAATTAACTGAAACGCCAATGCATTTCTCCGCAAAGTTCGGGAATTAATATCTCGAAACTGGTGTCATTCCGAGAATTCGTGCCAAGTGGATCCGCCTTGCGAACTCCACGGCTACAATTTCTAAATTGCAATATGGGCCATCAGGTAATTAGTTAAAAACTTAATTAGTGAATTTTTGTTAATTCGTTGATTATGCATTTCAATGTTTTGTGCAAGAAATGTCCGCCTCTTCGAGTAGACCTGCTCATGAACTAAAATTGGGCTATCTGCCACAGGCAACTTTAAATAAATTTTGAAAGTGTTCGCTGAAACGCCCTGTATATATATATATATATATATAGCATGAATAGACGAAAAAGAGACGCAGCACACACACACGTATATATATATATATATATATATATATATATATATATATATATATATATATATATATAAAGATATATTCGTGTGTGTGTGCGGCGTCTCCCTTGCGTCTATTCATGCTGCAGAAAAAGGTGGCGTATGGTTCTCACAATCCCAAAAGGAATGCGTTCGATTGATTCTGCAGCTGTAATTCAACATTTTCAACATGTGGACACGAACAATAGGGCTCACAGCACAAACGTAGCATAGTTAACAACGGTACTAAGAAAGGTTATCACTACAGGGATTTTATCCTCACCTGCCATCGAGAGCGCTTGCTCACCGTCTTACTGAGAGCGGGAACAGCAGAAAGCAAGCAAGTGGGCCGCATGGAGAATTAAACCAGGTGATACGCTGATGCATGTTTCAAGTTCCTGCATGTCCCGGTTTCAAGATGGAATGACGCATGACACAGGAAGCATATCACCATGCTTCCAGAGTAGACGATGAAGAATGCTCCCACCCGAGCGTGAAAGTATGTAAACAGATAGGTATTGTTTGTGGCTTTACTTCATTCGTGCAGTTGCACAGTGTTAACTCTTGTTTGTATCCCTACTTCCACGTTTATCCCTCTTACACAATGCTCCCACCAGAGCCTGTAAACAATGCTAAGTAATTAAACAGCTAGCTAACCAAATAAATATATTTCATGGGAGTAGAGGTTTCCAAAGTATAAAAAAAGCTATTTGAAAGAGACGAACACGGCGCACACGTTAACTCACTAACTCAAGAAAGAAGTACCTAATAACCATGGCACATAGCGGGGAATATAAGAAATAAATAATACGTATAACCTTACGACATAGACGCTCTAACCAGGCTGTAATGTCCGTCAAACAGTCATTAACAACTGGAAAGCCCGCGTTATCGTCCATAGAAACGTCGCTGTTCGGGTGTCGTTGCAAGGTTACGGTGTCCACGTCGACGTAGCTACATTGTTACGGTCGCATTATCGTTTTCGTGGCCCCAACGAATCCGTTCTTGTGGTGACTGTGGATGAAAGTAGGGAGTGGTCAAGTGTGCTGAAGTGACCTGGTAAACTCGACGGAGCGTAGCCGCATCTGCCGGGAGCATGGACGGCCGGGTCCCGGTTGGCGTTGACGGCTCAGTCTCTAAACGGACCCGAGGGAGTGGTTTTCGCGGTTCTAAGGACCACTTAAACCTCAGCGCAGCCGGTTAAAGCCGCGCAGCCATCCCATGGTATTACACGGTGCAAGCTCGAACGCTGTTTTCACAGAACTTTGAGAGCTGCTCGCCGTCTCTTCTCTGTCATCCTCCACGTGTCAGTACGTCGAATCATTCATAGCCAACTGTTCTCCATTACCAACCATACGCGCTAATTATGGTGAACTTCCCGTAGAACTTTGGAAGTAAGCTGCATAGTAACATCCCACGTGTTCGTTTTCTCGCACTTAATTAAGATAACATAAGGAAATCAGTTATTAGCTCTGTACTTACTATAACTCTTCGTTTTGGTATTGCTGTCGGTAGCGGTGGTGATGATTTCACTTACAGGCGGGGTTAGCCTGGCCGACTCAGTCGACAATTGCTCCCCCTAAACGTTTCTTTCCGCGTCAAATATGTCACCGCCTTTCTACGCTTAATTAGCTATCTTTGATTCGGGATCATCAAAGAATATATTTGGGCCCTGGACGATTGTTATGTATATGATGTACAAATCTTAAATTGAAGTAAACGTGCCTTACACTGATTGATGCGTTCAACGAGTGCTAGCTTCTTTGTTTATTGATTTATTTAAATTAAGTAATAGGAGAGGTAGGTGCCTTTGGTGCCAACGGTTACACCTATCTGAATGGCAAACAAAATAATATCGCCAATTGGGGCGAAAAACACTCAATATAGTGAGACAGAATTAACACAAAAAGAAAGAGAAAAGAACGTTAACGGCAGTAAACTGGAGACGTCAGACAGAGTGATGTGGCTCTAGCCTACTAATTTACGCTAGCTAGCATAAAGATAAGCTTCTGCAGATGAGTCCAGGAAGCGACAAAATGTAAACACGCATGGTTAGATAGGGACAACCAAGAGCTTCGAATTGTCCACGAACAGACGCAGAAGTTGACAGCATGGCAAATAAGTGCACAAAATACAAGTCAGCATGCATAACAAACGACATATTTAACAGCATATAACTATTTACATTGCACATATGGCACACATAACAACTTACATGACACGTCAGCTGTAGATCTGGGAATTATGCATTAGTGCACGCTAAAGTTTAATCTAAGCCTGAAATATCGGTATTTTATAAATAAATCTGTTAATGCGACGAGCCCTTTTCTTTGCAACCCTGCTGTTCGCCATGAGCCAAGCAATTTTTTCAGGGTGAATGGTCGTCGAACTGGTAGTCTTAGATCTGACCTCAGTACCCCACTCGCAGATTCATGTTTTGAACACTTGAGAAAGAAGTGGCACAGACCTTAATCAGGGTGGCCACAAAGGCACTGTGGGTTAAGGGCCCCATAACATAAAACTCTTCTATTCAAATTTTATTCCAATCTCCTGACGTCCAATTAGCGTAACTACCGACGCAAGCGTGAGGTGGTGACTTGTATTCTTTTGGAACCCAATCAAACATTTACATGTTTATAGGAGGTCACATTTGTTTTCTTTCAACGAGAAGAGCCTTGCCCGCCATGACCGGCTTCTCTTATCTAATTGACTGACAAGAGGGGAGGAGTTAACAAAAGTGGACAGGGTTCGGTGGGGCCAAGCTTGCGCAGTGAAAGTAGACAGCCGGGTGAAGACGGTTGTCCGCTTGGTCCGCTTACTCTTGCGATTGGTCCGCTTCCTCTTGCTTAGGTTGCATTGGCTGCTAGAAAATCGCGGCGGTGTGCAACGGCAGGTTAAAAATGCCACTAATACAAATTCTTAGGTAAGAAGAGTTGGCAGAACGATGTCGTATACATGCTGAAAAGGCTCGACAACGTTATAATGCCACGCATAAATTTTTGTTTTACCTAAAAGAAAAATTCAGTGTCATACCACTCTGTGAAGGTGGGTGACCAGCGAAACTGTGTATGTGGTGATTGACCGTTGCTCCGGTGAAACGTTCTAAGTTTGCGGGATCGGGGCCACATCGATGGACGGTTCGCATTTCTTTCCGCTTCGCGGTCCTGACGGGCAGCACGCTTACGCTTGGCGTCCGCGGCCCACTCATCGTCGGTGGTATCCTTCCACCGACGCCACGCCCATTCCCTTTTCTCCGTGAAACCCCGGATATTTCAGTGGGCGCCACAAGGTGACGCTACGATTTGTAGCGACGTACGTTTCAGCCGACGCCGCAAGGTGGCGTTACGCTCCGGAGCGATGTACGACGCTAAACGCAAACTTCACATACGAAGACACACATACGAATGTGAAGAGAGACTAAGCTTTATTTTATTCCGGCTGCACAATCGCCGTGGCCGACGGCATAGAAGCTACGTCGCGTTATACGAAATCCCCGGAGAGTTCAGTGGGCGCCACAAGGTGGCGCTACGCTTTGGAGCGATGCAACTTTCAGATGGCGCCGCAAGGAGGCGCGACGCTCGGGAGCGATCCACGCTAACGCACAGACAAAGGAGACACGGTATAGGAGAGACAATGACGTTTTTATTAAAGACGGATACGTACGCTAATCGTAGCACACGGGCTGGCGTGCTCACGTGACCGCCAGGATGAGCTACGTGACGTCATGAAGAGAGAGAGAGAGGTTTATTTGAAGAAAGGAAGAGAGGTCGGCTTGAGCGTTAGTTTGCTCTGGCCTGCTACTCTACACTGGGGAAGGGGGGAGGGGATAAAAAGAGCGATGAATGATGATGATAACGTTAGGAGGTGCGTATGTACAACGTCATGAAGAAGCAAACATTTGGTCCTGCGAAAAGCGCGGTGTGGTGCACAAGCTTTTTACCACCCCAAAGTTTGAAAACGCCGCCATCCCGACGTTTTCATACGAAGCGACGCGTCCGAAATTGTTGATCTACTTCCGGTTTATCTGCTTCCTGTCTGTTGCCAGACGCGATCCCCTGGAACTTAGCCTATAACAGCTTCGCTGAAAATCTATTTTTGCCGACACTTCCGAGAAGCCTGTGACAGAGCGATCGGCAGGTAGCTATCTTCTATTGCTATTGGAGCGCGGCAGTTCCTGCTGTTCCAAATAATTTGCAGTTTTCTTCGGCCTATTCATGCATTTTTATTGTGAACCTGTCACTGACGTGGTGGGTTTTTGCGGTTTCGTAACGCTGTATGACAGACCGGTAAAACGGGCGCACAGAAAAAATTCGCCAATAGCGAAGGGCTAATGCCGAAAAAGGCGTATAAACGTAAACATTTTTTTTTCTTCAGTTCGACCTAATCATACATAATCAGTGTGTACACGTCATATCAGATGGGGAGTTTTGCCAAATTTCCTGACGTCGCATGACAGACAAGCGAAGTGGACGAGGATCGAAACTTTCGTACCAATCGTGGAGGGCTAATGGCATAAATGGAATAGAAATAAATTGGAATAGCTTTATGTTGTAGCGTCCCAGGTGTGCATTTTATGTGACACAAGTATCCGCATATACGATGTAGCTAGCTGTAGTCGGTGGACTAGTGCTACAAGGTTTCCGTTATGTTTTTGATTTGACGGAATGGACAGTTTTATACATAGGCCTATAAAGAAAACTCCGAGCTCTTAGACTACTGATCAAAACGTGTTTTTGCTGAGACGTAAGGATATCTGTCTACAGAAGCAGGCAGACTTTACTACGTGGATAAGGCCGGTTTATTCTTTCGTCATTAATATTTCGCCCCCGTTTCGCCGCGGCATCCACACAGCAGTGTTTCCAGGAATATTGAGGTGTGCTTAACCATCTCAGGTTTTCTTTTTTCTCTATACCTAAACATTTCTTTTTATTCTTTGACTCGTGACAGTTCTCCTTTAACGGTACATGCAGCTACGCTATATACTATTATATCATTTGTTTAATATTATTATTATTATTATTATTATTATTATTATTATTATTATTATTATTATTATTATTATTATTATTATTTTGCGGTAGAATCAATGGAAATAGAGCACCCAGGGTACTTGGTCCTTCAGTCTCTCTATAGCAATTCACTTAGAACACAGCAGATCTGTCAATGTCTGTTCAATCACCAGGCATCGCCATGCGCCAGTGCACTGCTCGCGCACAATAGCAGCAACCAGAGCGAAGGTACATGTTTAATCTCCTCACGATGTACATGATGAACATGTTTACTACATCAGGTTGCGCCAGCGAAACGTATGTTACGGCTCTCACATCTAAGGGCTCCACGTAACCAACCTCTAAACATCACATCCTCCGCCATTCTATCCACCCGCCAGCAGAAGATAAACTGTAATAGTTGAGCCCTGATAGACAGAATGTTCAAGACCCGAGCCGTAGTAGTGCATCACCAGGTTATCAGATCTGTCATGAGTGGTAGTATGAGAATCCGACACACCGAAAGTCCGTTTACATTTGATTGCTTTAATGTCACTCCTAAACTAGCAGAAAACCGTGCAATATCCCTCCGTCTTCTGAAACCTGTTTGCGTAGGTTCAGAAGGCAACTTCTGCGTCTATAAAAGCCATATTGTTGGAAAGAATAATCTGTATCACTCTCACAGCCGAGCGGTTTAAAAATTGCCAAAGCTCCAAGCCAACCTTACATTTCCCATTCTATCTACAAAAGAACACGACTTTCTTCTTTCCACCCCGCCTAGACATTTGCCGCCGCGTTTCTAAAATGAAAAACAGCCCACTCCTTTCTCCCTGCCTGCCATGAACAACTAAAAATCCCGCCCGCGTAATCAATTTTTCGGGCAGCCCAGTCTCCGGGAAATTCAAAGAAGTCGTATACGGCCACCAATATTTTCCTTTTCGTGCTTGCATCCCTAGGTTCGTGGAATGTCCGTACAGCGTCGTAGACTCGGTTTTATTATTACCTCTAAGGTGAGAGAACGCTGTATGAATGAAGACTGGAGAAAAAGAACAAAAAAAAAGACGAAAATAATGGGAAACGGGAGACTGCTAGCTGCCACCCTTACGCCGTTTCAAGGCTGTGACCCCCAAAAAAAGGTGACCCACATTTGTCTTCTACATTTGCTTCTTCAACTTTGTTGCATTCGGCTTTTTCATTTTTTTAACCTTCCCGAGCGAATGTGGACTATAAGCGGGTTCGTTTCAACCTTTGGTGAAGAGTCGCTGAGGCAAATAATTTTTATTTTTGGCGATGGCGTACAGCTTCGCGTGAGCGCGATTCCCGTCTTTAATTTTGCTATCGGCCGTAAGAAGATCGCAGCAAGTGATGTATGAGCCAATATATTTGTTCAGTCGAGGCGGGCGAGGCACCGGATTGGTGCCTAAAATAATTGCAAAGCTATAGAGCCCCCGCTCTCGGATTACCCTAGCCGCTTCGACTGTTCTTGGGGCGTTTAAAAATTATCATGGCACGTACTATAGCTTCGAAGGTGGTGCATCAGCAAAGGTCAATCCTTTTGTTGATGCATAACTGCGAAATGAACATGCGTTAAGGCTGACGGGCCGTTCGTTTCGAGGTAGATTTAAATTCGAGAGCCGCGGGCAACACATCACGGTAGAAATACATTTTCGCCATAAGGACACGGGAAGGCTGTAGAAATGCCCCCCTAGGGTAATTCCGCGCGAAACGCCTTAGACCCTAAAACCGACTATAGGCGATTATCTGTAGACAAATTGGGCTAGTTGGCTCTTGTGTGAATAAAGTTCCACCGAAGTATTTATCACGAAAAAAAGTTTGCTGACGTAGGCCCTCTTACTAAGTAGAGGAGAATAGTACGCCAGAAATATCTGACATCCACACAGTCAAACTTTAGTGATTGAGCTAACGCGTATACAGAGGGTCGCAGCTAGGCCCGTTTATTCATGTTACCAAGGAACGCCATCTGCAGCGGCTTCATTTCCTCCCCACGGAGCGGGTCTTGAAAAGTTGTCCACCCGTATAAAGATTGCTACATTGAAGTTCCGTTATCAGCGGCATGATAGTGATTTAAAACTATATCCTATCGTGTAATTGTGCCCCCCTCCCCTCTCCCGGACGACTATCAGCGCATACTAACCATTCCTACCATGTTTTGGCGTACGCCACATGAGTTGATGTATTCAAGTTCTCGTTCTTACGCAGGATGATTACTGATTAAATTAGGCTTGCATCACAAGTATTCACTTATTGTCAATCATCCCACCCTTTTCAGAAACAGCTCGAAACGCTTATTTACATACGCATTGTGTAAGGTTCTTGTTCATAATTTCTGTTGCACTGCCTTTGCTATACGGTACATGTTTATATTGTCTTCCCCACTATACTGGAATCCTCGAAAGGGCTTCAAGTATTGTTAAGTACCTAAGTATTATTAATGCTACGTTTCATATGCGCAGGATGAGTGGCGATGAGCCTCCTAGTTTATTGCGGGAACCGGCCAGTCCATGGATGCGGGCGTGTTGATGACGGTGCGGATGACGGATGAGGAATTGGCGGACATGGCAATCGCCCAGCTGGGCGTACCAGCGTGCTCTCCGTGTGCAGGGCGCATTTCGTCCTCGTCGCTACTACAGCAACGGTGGCACTACATGGGCACCCGTCTAGCGCGACCTTGAAGTTCATGAGATAAAGAAAAAGGTTATAAAGGCTTATTTCTTAGGTGAGGAATGAGGTTGTTATAGTTCGTCAGAAAGGTAAAACTTTCATTAAAAAGAGGGTGACAGGAGCATGAATACGTGAAGGAATGGTTTGTGGGCAGAAATTAGAAATGCGAGTAGAAACTAAGAGAACTATTTGCCACCACACAAATAATTTTAAACAGTTACTCAAAATTTTGAATTTCCAATTCTTGTTTATATTACATGGAGGGCCCTCCTTATACTATAGTGCGGGCGGCGGCAAGTACTCTCACATTTTGGAGTAATTGTTTGGAATAAATTTTCGTTTAATCCATTGTGCCTCGCATTCCTTCAATTCTATTACTTACCTGTTCTTTCAAGTGCAGCAGAAGGTGCTCTGTTTTATACTTCTCAATTGTGTTAATTGGTTAATATTCTCCCCTTTTTAATCTATACTGCGGACTTGTTTACTTTCCCCTGCATGCTCTCGCTGAACCCAAGGGCTTCAAGGAGACCAGAAGAGGTGCCTCCATCGACCGCTGGACAGATAGCTTCACATTATAATAAAACATGCTTCATCACTTCCCTAGCTTTATTGCAGCAAGCACATGCTTATTCTTTCTTGTTGTGTCTCGCTTTGTAAGTAGCGTGTTCTAAGGCTTCCTGATCTCGCTTCGAAAAGTAAACAGTTTCCCTTGGAGTTATCATAAATAGTTTTTTTTTCTTATTTCGTTTCTTCCCTTAAGTAGTTGCTTAAGTCATCAGGACACCTGGCGCCACCACCTACAGTACTTTGCTTGCGTTATCAATGCACCCGCGCCGCCGTCCGCAACATTTCGTGTCGCCACAGCGCTGTCGTTTTGTACTGGCCGGATCAAGTGTCATAACACTGAAAATGACCCCGCGCAGCTTGGAGATGAACAAGTGGTACAATGCTTACGCATGCTTAGACAACTCCCCGAGGAGTTTCTGCTTGAATTTTTTCTTGAAAGCGAGAGCCACATCCCTGGCAGTAAAAAAAAAAGAAAAAAAAAAAACCTTCCATTTTGTGACACGTTCGTGGTACCGTTTGATCTCTGCGGCTGTGCTGCGGCTGTGCTTGTCTGTAAACTCATATGCATTTCATTATATGCATTTCACCTAAATGCCACGGAAATTCTCTATATTTCCTGTCTTATTGTCTAACAGACAATGTATGACACAAAAGTTTGCGTCTTAAATTTTTTATAATCAAATGTATGCGGTCGTATATTTATGTTTTAAGTGCTTACAGAATGTTCTAATATAAGATGGTGTATTTTCTGGTTTCTCCTACTGCATGCCTTGTAAAGGGCCCTAGCCTCTTTAAACTGAATCAATTTGAATCTTTAGTTGGGGTTTTCCTCCATTCAACATGGGAAAAAATTGAATTCAATTCAATTCATCCTTGAGACTTTGCGAACTTTGTAAACCTTTTTTTTTAACTAATACACACTGCTAATCGATAATGCTGAGACATTGCAAGAGGGGGTACAAAAGAGTATAGTCAAGTGCAAGGGAAGACTAACGAAGAACGTGGTTCGGCAAATCTATCACAAATAGTTTGTGCGACAACTGCCGTAATGCATTGTCAACAGTAAATGAAATTACAAAAAAAATTGTAGCATTATAAAAAGGTGTGAAAGGCTTAATATTCAAAGGGTACATTCGGCGGGTATCACGTGCATTACACAACTCACAAATGAAATCAGAGCTGATGATCGTTTGAAAATACATACAGGTTAAGGACAATAGGTGTGTAAATACAGCCTTAGCCTTATTTGGTGTATAGTGAGCTTCATGTGATTATGCGCTGTGGTAGTGTCCGGTGATAGAATTTCTAACTGCGATCGTGTGCCTGTGACCACTGATTCTGTACTTTATTCTTCCCCTTCTATCCCCGTCATCCCCAAGAATAGCCCAGAAGAAATAATTTTCTGTTCTCGTTAAAAACCCTGCCTTACTCCTTTTCTTCTTGAAAGAAGCTAAGCCGTGGCACTTTGGTCAACCATTTTAGACGCTTAACGCAAAAAAAAAAACTGCGTGTTTTGTCTGTCTATGTGACAGTGTTTGTGTGTCTCCTATATACTGTATACGTCTGACGCTTGTGAAAATAAACGATATACGTAGAACGCCTTGTCTACCTCCTTTGCTTCGCTATCAGGGTCCTAATGGGTACTGCGTTGCGGTAGTTTCATTGTAAATTTTAGCATCAGTTCTTCCTTATTTCGATATGGTTACTGCAAAAGAAGGCGAAGTCAGTGCGCTTAATCAGTGGTGTATGAAGTTTACGAATATGCACAAAGGAAGCTACTACTCAACATAATGACACTGTTTCTCTCTCGTCAGGGGCAAATCTGAAACGGGGGTGGACCGGATCTCTTAAATGCGAAGTATTCCTTGGCGAACATTTGCCACTTCGAGAGTATCCATCTATCTATCTAGACGCCTACGTCTTGGTGCTCTCGTGGTCGCTTCGTTATTTTGGTAACCACCAAAATTGCATAGTAGGACGGAGTGTATGACGAACATAAATGATATGCCATGATTTGAATGTCGTGGGATGCCGTGTCATGTAGGTCATGAAACTAGATTTAGGTGCACGTTAAAGAACTCCAGGAGGTCTAAATTATTCCGGAGTACCCCACTATACGGCGTGCATCATAATCAGATGGTGGTTTTGGAACGTAAGCCCTCATATTTTTTTATTGCGATAGCAATTATATGGACACATCAAGCGAATTTCTGCCGTCGGCGTCACCGTCGTGGTCGTCGTCGTCGCCGTGAGGTTCCGTATGAAGTCCAAGGGTGATAAAGTCGTCGCCACGCGCCGTATACTGTTGAGCGAGTGAAAGCGCGTGAGGGATGCCCGCTTTCACGGAGAGCGAACGCACGGCGGAGAGCAAAAGCCGCCGCGCGAAAGGCCGTGGAAAGGATGGGAGGGAGGGAGGGGGAGCGACGTTGCGGGGCGGTACCAATGGCGCAAGAGGAACTGGCGGCTCAGTCTCGAACGCGAAAGGAGGAAACCGGGAAGGCAGCGCGGGAGGGAGTGGGGGCGGCTTCTATTCTGCCCGCAACTGCGTTCTTGTACTCCCTCTAAAAACACCGCCCAAGCACTTCGTACAGATGGTTAACTAGCGAAGTTGAAACGTGCGGCCCCGGTGTTTAGCAGTGGGTTAATCCCGACGCTGTATTGAAGCGTTTCTCAATTATTGGTTACATGTTTGTGTTTCTAGTGGAACGCAAGTGCCAATGGCAGGCGGATGCTGCTAACCACGACGCCCAGCTAACTCGAGATATCGAACGCATGGGACAATGCCGAGCCGAGGAGGCGGCGTTGCGGGCAGAACAGCGTCAACATGGCAATGGCGGGAACGCGTTCGCTAACGACGCCACTAACGGCGGTGACAATGGCGCGCGCGCTTGGGTGCGACGTAGAGAACGACGTATCTGACGGTGCAGTCAATGGAGACGTTTATAGAAATATGTGGCGAGCGGTTTCACAGCTTGAGCTTGCGCTGTAAAACCGCTCGCCACATATTTCTATAAACGTCTCCATTGACTGCGCCGTCAGATACGTCGTTCTCTACGTCGCACCCAAGCGCGCGCGCCATTGTCACCGCCGTTAGTGGCGTCGTTAGCGAACGCGTTCCCGCCATTGCCATGTTGACGCTGTTCTGCCCGCAACGCCGCCTCCTCGGCTCGCCATTGTCCCATGCGTTCGATATCTCGAGTTAGCTGGGCGTCGTGGTTAGCAGCATCCGCCTGCCATTGGCACTTGCGTTCCACTAGAAACACAAACATGTAACCAATAATTGAGAAACGCTTCAATACAGCATTGGGATTAACCCACTGCTAAACACCGGGGCCGCACGTTTCAACTTCGCTGGTTAACCATCTCTACGAAGTGCTTGGGCGGTAGTTTTTGGGGTTTGTTTTTCCTGGCTGTGGATGGAGAAATCCCATCTTTGTTCCCATGTAGACCGTTTAGCGCTGGGCAAGCCCAAAGCATGTGATTTAGCACCGCTATGCCTTCTCAGTTTTTGCATTTTGAAGAGAGCACCTCAGGATGCCATTTGTGTAGGATATACAGGTTTGGGAACGTACCCCTCTACACTTTTCGCCAGGTTACTTCTTCCTTCTTTTAGAGAGATCTATGTGGGGGGGGGGGGGGGAGGTTCTCGTTCCCATTCTATAGTGTTCTAGAATTTATCTGTATGTGATAAAGACTCGCTTTTTGGACAGGGAGTAGTCTGCCTGTGCCGGGGCTCCGTGTGTAAGTCATCGGGCGACCTCGTTGGTGCTCTCGTCTCCTGTGAGTTCACTATGGGCGGGTGCCCACAATTTGTTTTTAATTTTTATTGAGAGAGCAGTTACACGGAAACCCCAGTCAAATTTTCGCCGTCGCCGTGATATTCCGTATATAGTTACGTATATGTACTTTATGTGTTGATCTATGTCATATATATATATATATATATATATATATATATATATTGAAAAATGAGAAGCACAACTTTATATATATATATATATATATATATATATGCTATGAGAACCAACCGCCAAAGTTGCTCAAACCAAGATATTGTCCCTTGACTGAATTATTCCTGTGAATATTTTTCAGCATTGCCGCCCTCTACCAAAAGTCATGATACATTTAATTCCCATTGTGTGGCTTTGTATCTGAAATCTTCCTTTTCTATTACAAATATGTAAAACAAACTTAGAGCAGCAAGATTGAAGGCTAGGTTCTTCGGTGGCGCGCCTCCTTACATAGCAGCGCAGTGGCAATTGCGCGATGCCAATACATCATGAAAATTGCATGGTAAAATTTACAAGGCTGCCAGAAATTTTGACGCATCCACGTATGTCACTTTCGCTATAGTTAGAACATCGTCCCAGGTGTTCAAGCGCAACGCTAGACCTTGCTATCTATGTCAGTGTGTGACCCTTCGGGCGACACTTTCAAATTTGTTCTTAATTCATTCAATACAGCCATGTCGGTTCGTAAGAATTCACAAACCACTCCACTTACCACAGGTGAGTTTCTATTCTTCTTTGTTAATTTTGTTTATGTTTGTATTTCCTGATTACGGCCTTTCACGATAATATCAAACCTGCTGTTGTCCTTGGGCGAAAATTAGACTTCAGACGCACTGGTCTCATCCACCTCAATAAAAACGCTCACGCAGTGGTTTCCGTGTGTCTCCCCATTCGAGTCACCAGTGTTCACTGAGCAAAAAATCATTTTTCTTATTCTTACTTGCGCTTTGCAACAATAGAAATGTAGTCCTTTCTTTCTTTCTATTTTCTGTTGTTGTTCAGAAGCATACTTCAATTCGATTTCTACCAAATTGCCGAAGGAGCAGCGGCGTTTGTCTTGTCCGCCGCTACCTAGAATGTGTGCTTAACACTGTCAATATTTTTTTGTCATGGTGGTACGTCCTTTTTTTTTTTTTACTGTTACGATATTTCTGCAATTCAGCAAGCGGGTACGGTTCTTCAAGGACAAGCGTCCATAAAAACCTTTGCGGTCAATAGTCTCACCGCAGCGGCTGTTGACGGTGCTGGGTGAAAAACGACATGAAATTGGCATGTTCTCTTTCTTCCTTTCCTTCTTTTGGTTTTTAAGATGACACAGGAAAGGAGGAAGAAACGGGAAGCTAGGGTCACGTCCATTAGTGAAGTACCAGCTTCTGCGGCTTGACAGTATATTTACTTATTTTACCCCAAACAAAACGGCAACATCGAAGGATCGATATACCTTCTTATATCTGTGTGTGGAGTGAAAGGTACTGAGGCCTACTGCAGAGGCAAGAAAAAGAAGCAAGCGCTTTTCAATGGGGCACTTACTTGTGTTAAGCCTTGGATAGATTCTGTGCGGTGGTCGTTTAAAGATCAAATAGCCCACTCTTGCCTTGTATGTGGTCTTTAATTTCAGATGTCCCGAAGACCGAATTTGAAAAATTCTGAAGCATAACTACGAGTCGGCCTAGTTGAAACAGATTCATTTTAGAAAGCTTTTTGTGCGCAAAACAAACAAGGACGAAAAAAGGAGCAACAAAAGGACGGGCGCTTTCCCATCCTTGTGTTGCTCGTTTCATTCGTCCTTGTTTGTTTTGTGCACGAAAAGCATTTAAAAATGAGAAATTCTGTTTCGTAAGTATATATGTGTGCGACCGTAGCGCCTTGTTAGCCAGTATCTAACTTTTATTTTGGTCCTGAGAAGACGGTGAGTGTCCCCGTTAGGGGGCATCGTCTGCGGGCTGCACCCACGATGGAGCGGGAGCTAAGGTTTCAGAAACAATTACTTAAATGTGATAGAGAAAGCATCACAAAGAAAATGTCACAGTTTCGCCCTAAGGGCGAGGCAATGAATGCGATAGCAACACAGCAATGCAATACGAAGTAAGGTGAGCGGCTTTGGTAGCAATATGAATTGTAGTAAACATGAGCTGATTAAGTAAGCAGGTGTGCTGCGCCGTAAGTAGACCGACATGAAGAGAGACTCGATGACCACGAGAAGGCGCCTGTGAAACGGTGGTGTTGATGAGAAGCGCTTCCCGTGGGCAGCGCGTGCGAAGGGACACACCTGTAGCGCTGCACTGCCGATCCGGGCAGCATTGCATGTGTAGCGTGCGTTGGAAAATGTGGCCCGACTATTACTAACTGAATGAACAAGCGTGGTGTGAGCGCGCACAAGCAAACATAAATAGATCACACTGAATGACCGCTGACAACGACTGTCAAAACGCTGGCAGCAAGCGCATATACGTCGCAGCGGGCGAAGGTACGTGCGGTCTATCGCTTCAACGGAAACTGAGCGGCGAATGCACAGCGCATAGAAAATGTGAGAGCCGTGTGGAGATAAGAGACAGTGCGGCCGGCGAGCGACGAGCGCGGTTGTTGGCAGAGTAGAAGTGCGACCCCCCCCCCCCCCCCCCCCGCTCCCTCCGGCGCTGCCGTCCCGCTTCCTTGCTTGCGCGTGGGAGATTGAGTGGGAAGTTACCCTTGCACCCGGTTGCAAGATAGGCCTTTGGTGCCGGAGCGCAGCGTCGCCCCGCCTCCCTCCCTTCCTCCCATACCTCCACGCGCGACGGTCGCGTTTGCTTTCCGCCGTGCGTTCGCTCTCCGTGATAGCGCGCGTCCCCCGCACGCTACCGCTCGGGCATACGGCGCGCGGCGATGAATGTTATCTATACGGAACCTCACGGCGACGGCGACGGTGACGCCGACGGTGACGGCAGAAATCCAGTTTAAGTGTCCATATAATTGCTATCGCAATAAAACGTTGCGAGGCGAGAAGGTGGTAAAGACTTCCGTCGCTGCTCGACGAGTGTCCCGTTCTGAACTCGTCGAAAACCTCCGAGCCGCCCCCAGAGGCACCGGGAACATGTAGTCACCAACGCCGCGCGCGTTCGGTGCGAACGAGGACAAAGCGCCGACGGCGTCGACAACAGTTCTGTGCGTTGGTGGTGCTGCTGCATGTCCAAGTTTATACAGCTGATGAAACTACTATCCTTACACCGTGTAGCTCTCTACTAATTTGCTATCGCAATTGATGCTTCGCCTTTCGGGTGAAACTGCTGACATTTTTGTAATTAAACTCGCGGACAACTTTCTGTGGCAATGAAAGGAAAGCTACGGGCATGTGGCGGCTGTGCATGTGTTACCGCGCCCAGTAATCCGGCAGCGTTTGGCAGTGCTTTTGGTTGCTCGGAACAGACGCTGAATGGACGCCGTTTCCACTTGTGACGGTTTCGCGTTTGCCCAGACGCGAAAGGGATAAGCCGCAAGATAAGTTCACTTTTACACTCACTTGCGTGTTCTGCCTTATTTACCTCTTGCTAATAAGGTGTTTATGTTTTCTCTTCCCCAACCTAAACTAACGTGGATTAGATCGAACGCGGGACTCTTTTCAGAAGCGCTCTCACTTGTGCGTGCTTTAATTGGCTCCTTAGCTTTCCCATCATTGCCACAGAAAGTTGTCCGCGAGTATAAGTTGCCAGTGCGAGACGAACAGTCTTGTACTATCGCGCTCAGTGTGAGCTACAATGTGAAAGCGCGTGGCAAAGCGCTCACGCAATGTAGCTCATACCGAACGCGGTAGCACTTTCTAGAACTCGTGCGAGCACCACCGATTGCGCTGGCACGTTCGACGAGTCAAATATAAGTTGCCGACGCGTCTGACACGCAGATAAGTTTTCAACGATCGACGAACGTACTCGCCGCCTATCGTTGTACTGTGTGTTCTTGTATCGCTGGGCACAGGTTCAAACAATAAACGGTTAGTTTTGTGACTTGTGTTGTGCACTGGTGTTTCTTCACCGTCACTACAAGATGACAATATGTCAAACATCACAGTTAGCTGGGACTTGATGTTACGAAGAATGTCAGATTAAGAAGTTTTGTGAATGCCTGCTCAGAAATCGAGGAGGAATCAAGCCCATCTGAGCACAATCCAAGTACTGCCCACAATCTTAGGCCAGAAACAGAGCCGTGGCTTATGGCTTATGTTTTATGTGGTTTTCATGGTGTAGCTATTGCGCCCTAAGAGAAAGAGAGGGAAAAAAATCAGAGGGGAAAGGCAGAGAGGTTAACCAGATGAACTGTCTGGTTTGTTGTTCTGCACTGGGGGGATGGGGAAAAGGCTTAGAGGCTTCTTTATGGATTCACGTTGCACCACATGGCTTCCTTTAATTCATTCAATAGTTTAATCTTGTGGAAAAGCCGGCACAATTTTTGTGGCGAATAATTGCAATAAATCATTTACGCCCAATTATTCGTGCCGTTCGGTAATTATGACAGGAGTGCTCGATGGGGTTTTGATTCTACCGGATGCTCTTTTTTGGTAGTTGTTCTTGTCTTGTCAAGAGTTATGAATAGAAGAAAGGAAATTTCACCTGTCGCTTGGCAAGCCGTAAGACTGCACAAGTGTAAAATGAAAACAGCAACGACATGAAAGCGCATTCATTTGTTGAGCTGAGAAATGAAGGGGCATTCAATGCTGCCGAGTGTAGGCCCTTGGCCGCTGTTCTTGTTCAGGTGTGCACGCTAAAGTTTTCGTATTTCTCAGAGGGCTGAGCATTTCAACAGATAAATTTGCGAAATATACTCTAACTGAAATCACCTACTCTATATCCTGACTGCGTCCGCCAACGAAAAAGAGAATTGATTAAGAAGGCTCTTTATTTTCCCTACTTATCGCCTTCGACCATTCAATCCAATTTTCCTGCCTAGGTCCACGTGGCACTGTGCGTTTATTACGAAAAAGGCTGGCTATATCATGCTTCTGCGCTTTTAGTATCTTTTGTTAGCGTTGAAGGACTTTGGACATTGTCATGGAGCGAACGAAGAAGTAAACAGGGCTTAACGAGAGTTACTTCTATAGAATATTACCGAGCAGCCACTTATTAGGTCTCACCAAAGCAGTTCATTGGAGCGTGCAACGTGTTATTATGAACTTCGCTTTTTTTTTATCTGATGGTGCTTCAAGAGTGCCCTATGCAAGAGGACGATATAAAATGAGCAGCCTCAGTAAACGCTAAGCCTCAATACCACGCAAGGGCGACTCGGACTCGATCAAGCAGCATAGCTCACATATTTCTCCGTTTTTTGCTTTTTTTTCTTTGCTCTTTTAGTAATTGTCACGTTATTCTCCTTGATCTCGCGCCGAAAGTCTCATTATCGGAGAGGTGGGAAAAAGAAAAGAAAATTTTAATTTTCAAGCGTAATAGCGGTGCGAATATGCGCTTAAATCCCTCGTACATAGAAGATCTCTCCAACAGCGATTTTCACATTAGTCACGCCTTCGTTGCTAATCACAGCACGCTTCATTACGTCGGCGCAGTTTGACAAAGGCTCTACACTTAAAACGAGAATTGAGATTCACTTAAGTCTTCTCGTGTAAAGACCGTACCCATGCTTTCCTTAGCGTAATTTTTTTTCTTTTAGTCCCGAAATTTGCGTTACAAAGTGCTATAACTCTCGACGCCTTCCCCAAAAAATCCTCTATGCCAGAGCTCTATTCTTGGGAGACGCCGGTCTGTTTACAACTCGGCGATGACTTAATTACGTTCAAATTTTCTTTATCTCAAATTTATATGCACGAGCGGTCAGCAAGTTACGGCACACCCCAGCGCGAAGCAAAACCGTGGGCTGCACTTTAACCAAATATATGGCCATGCTGTAATTTTGCACGAAGGACGCTCTTATTGTTTCGAAGCAGGACTTTAGGACCGCAAAAGTTCACCGAGAGTTGTTTATCAGAAAAAAAATTACACCATCTTCCCGTAGGGAAACCCTGAGTAGTATGCGTAGCAGAAATGGGGTCGACTCAAGTTCCAATTAGTTTTCAGATTGGCCTGTCGCCGTTGCCGTTTCGTGGTAGCGGCTCGAGCCCTCTTCTCCGCGGCGCTGTCCACGGCGCTTACACTGGCGTTGACGCTGGCGCTGTCCGTGGCACTCATCGCGGCGTTGCGGGAGGAGAATGAGAGGACGAAGTGAATGATGATGAGTAGGCGAAGCACCTGGGGATCATTCGGGCAAAACGCCGGAAGCGTTCTGCGGAAGCCGGAAGCTGGCTTCCGGAACCGGAAGCGGAACCGGAAGCAGAACCGGAAGTGGGCCCGGAAGCGGAACCGGAAGTGGACGCCACGTGGCGGAGGGAGGGAGGGAGGGAGTGACATAGCCCCGAGCATATGATGCTTCGCATCTGAAACTGCGTACAACAAACTGCGTAATCATTCATCCCAAATTTATGTCTGAAAATTAAGATGCTACGCATTGTGGCAATCAATGTAAGCAACGCTTTGATTAAACGACAAGGCGAAACGACATACCACTACAAGGAACGTTTACGACGAACGCATACCGCAAAGGTCCTCAGCCACAATGGTGTACCACGAACAATGAAAATTGTATTCAAGGGCGATATTCCCGAGCGATGACCTCCGGTGGCCCACCATCTTCGAGAGCGTTTCGCGTGTTGGACGTGTTGAAGTAGACGAAAGAAAGCGTTTCTGGCACAGTGCCAGAAATGCTGTCAGCTGGAACAGCATGCTCAGTTTGTCGCGAGCGAATACGCGACTCGGTGGCCACGGTGTACGATGCGCCGACAACCACCCGGTGCCACAACCAACGCGAGCACAGGGGAACCAACGTTTACGGAGCGTACGAAGCCATCGGCAAACGCCCAGCGCAATGCGCAGCCACGGCTAGGCTATAGTGAGAGACGCATGCTCACCTGCACGACTCCACCCACCTACCAATTCTACGCTCAATCACGTTACTCGGCGCAATCTCCTTGCTAAACTAAGCTTGAGGTCAGCGGCGAGGTGTGACCGTGCCGCGGCAGAAATTTGACGACAGTGTGGGTGCTGGTGGTAGTGGTTAGAATTCGGTTACGTGCCTTGTTTCTTCAACCCTTGGAGCACGGCGCAACGCCTACGCTGCAGGCACATACGTTGGGTTTCGCCGCCTGTCATGCGCGTACGGCAACGCCATCTGATGGTGCTCAGGGAACCGAGCTTTGCGTCACCTAATCGAACTCGCTCCCATCAATGGGATAGCTCCTACTCAAAGAGACATCAGACGGGGGCGGGGGCCGACGACGAACACGGTGACGTCCATTCTAATCTCGAGTAGCTCACAAAACAAAGCTTCGCTTCAAAAAGATGTGGGCAGCTTGCACTAGTGGTGCAAGGCTGGAGTAAACAGCGGAGCTGGTGATGGACCTAGCTTCTTCCACGTTTTACTAGGCTTGGCTAAGTTTTGCTAGGAAATGATAAGTGCTGTTAGGCACGGTATTCCGAATCGGCTCGCCGCCGACGCGTAGATTCTCGCTTGGCCGCGCGACGCTCTTCAAGATGAGCGGCTTCTTTTTCGGGTGTCCGGATCTTTTTTGGGAGTCCCATGTCAAGACTACATGTACTCGCCACAGAGTCAACGAAAGTTCTGCCACCGTCGCGGCGGCTTCGAGCTTTTATCTCCCGGTGACGTCATGACTAAGCTCCGCCTCCACACTTGCCGGGCACAGCTAGACGAAGCCCACACAGCCTGCGAACCGTGTTGGCGCGCAGTGACATCACGGTTTTTGGCTCCGCCTACCCGGCGGAGCGATAAGGTTCTGGCGGGAGCCGGAGTTCTGGTGAGGTCACGTGAATTCTCGGCGGGCGCGCGGTGCCGCTGTGGCTATAGGCGAAGCATGTGTGCGGTAGCTGGGAAGGGCGGCGTGAAGAGCTTGGCGAAGCGATGGCATGCCTAGGCGAAGTCGGGCAGTAGCTATGCTAGGTGGTTGTTAGGTGACGCGAAGTGACGACATGGCTAGACCATAGCCTCCTATATTTTTATTGCGATAGCAATTATATGGACACTTCAACCGCATTTCTGCCGTCGCCGTCGCCGTCACCGTGAGGTTCCGTATAGATAAAATCTTCACCGCGCGCCGTATGCCCGAGCGGAAGCGTGCGCGGGCGCGCGCTATCACGGAGAGCGAACGCACTCAATCTCCCACGGGCAAGCAACGAAGCGGGAAGCCAGCACCGGAAATAGCGGGGGGCGGGGGGGGGGGGGGGGGACTTTTACCCTGCCAACAACCGCGCTCGTCGCTCGACCGCACCGTCTCTTATCTCTCCCACGCGCAAGCAAGGAAGCGGGAAGCCAGCGCCGGAGGGAGCGGGGGGGGGGGGGGGGGGGCGCCTTTCTACTCTGCCAACAACCGCGCTCGTCGCTCGCCGCACCGTCTCTTATCTCCACACGGCTCTGACCTTTATGCACTGTGCATTCGCCGCTCAGTTTCTGTTGAAGCGATAGACCGCACGTACCTTCGCCCGCTGCAGCGTATGGGCTTGCTGCCAGCGTTTTGACAGTCGTTGCCTGCAGTCATTCAGCGTGATCTATTCATGTTTGTTTGTGCGCGCTCACACCACGCTTGTTCATTCAGTTAGTAATAGTCGGGCCACATTTTCCAACGCACGCTACACATGTAATGCTGCCCGGATCGGCAGTGCAGCGCTACAGGTGTGTCCCTTCGCACGCGCGCTGCCCTCGGGAAGCGCTTCTCATCAACACCACCGTTTCACACACGCCTTCTCGTGGTCATCGAGTCTCTCTTCATGTCGGTCTTCTTACGCCGCAGCACACCTGCTTAATTATTCAGCTCATGTTTACTACAATTCATATTGCTACCAAAGCCGCTCACCTTACTTCGTATGACATTGCTGTGTTGCTATCGCATTCATTGCTTCGCCCTTAGGGCAAAACTGTGACATTTTTTTCAAAGCAACTTGTTGTTTTCGTCATTTTCAACAGTTCAGCTTTTGTTTCGACGCAAAAAACCACCCGCCAACTTTTGTGTCCGTATCCCTTTAAGCGCCTATTTCCTCCTTTACAATCACCATATTCAGGGTAACCCAGCTATTACGCCGCACCATTTAAAGAAAGAGGAACGGCGAATACACGCAAAGTGTCTCGAGTGGCCAGTCGCGCGGCAATTCTGCGTGTATTCGCGGGCTTCTTCCACACTCGGAAAAACGCATTTATGTAGCACGTATTGAGCAACAGAAAGCTGTATCGGGAGTTTTTCATGTTGCTCTACAACTTTCTCTTTGACACTTTGATAATTAGGACAGTACTTCTCGAGTTAGATAATTAGTTACAATTATTTATTAAATTTCAGTAACGAAAAATTACTGGCGGCTACTCCACTGTACTGGAAACAATACGCACTAGGTTGGCTTCGCGTAACGCCGTTCCTCTTTTTTCAAATCATGCTGCGTGATAGCTGCGACACCCTGTATATAGAACAAACGCGACATCTTCCGTCACGCGAAAGGCCGTGGGGGGGTGGGAGGGAGGGAGGGGAGGCGACGTTTAGCTGCGGCACTAAATGCGTATTTATATAAAAACGTTGCGAGGCGAGAAGGTGGTAAAGACTTCCGACGCTGCTCGACGAGTGTCCCGTTCTGAACTCGTCGAAAACCTCCGAGCCGCCCCCAGAGGCACCGGCAACAGTCACCAACGCCGCGCGCGTTCGGTGCGAACGAGGACAAAGCGCCGACGGCGTCGACAACAGTTCTGTGCGTTGCTGGTGCTGCTGCATGTCCAAGTTTATACAGCTGAAGAAACTACTATCCTTACTCCGTATAGCTCTCTACTAATTTGCTATCACAATTGATGATTCGCCTTTCGGGTGAAACTGCGACCTTTAAAAAAAAAAAGTATAGGAGGCTATGGCTAGACGGAGCAGGTGAGTAGCAGCTGGCGCGGCGGCAGAGGAGCGTTGCCGAAGCTAGGCGAAGTGAGGCGCAGCTGTGCCAAGTGGTTGCTACGCAACACGCGGTGACGTCATCGCCAGGCTCAGTTTCTGGTCTATGCTACGCGGTGCAACGAAGAGTTCAAACAGCTCCTCTGTTAAAATGAATGTTTGGTACTCTGCGAAGCAAAGTTGAGCACATTGCGACGAAGAGGCCAAACCATTTTTTGTGCAAGTAATGAGAAACCATCCCTAACGCAAGTTATATTTAAAGTGCCATGCAAGCTTATAGGTTGTATCGTGAACACGTGTCAAGGTAACGATAAACATGAAAAGGTGAACATGGGTAATTCCTGAGGCATTCAAAATTACTTTCGCCGGCAGTGAGTGAAGGTTGCTCCACGTAGTCACGGTACAGACACGTCAGCGAGGTAATAATACGTAGAAAGTGTAATTTCTTGACAAACGACCAGGAGGGGTAACGAGTTCGAGGTCATGTTTCTGCGAACAAGAATGGATGCAGCATCACTCACAAGCCGCTAAAGCTATATATTTTTCCAATAAACTTCTAATAATGCTTCTAATGATGAAGAGAGATATCGCTCGATCCCTTTCTCTCACAGTACCACGACAGGATGCGATTAACCATTCCCGTGCGTTGAGACGTGGGCTCGGCTAAGTGAACAATGTCTGAACAACCTTCTGCAGACATGGTAGACAGTTCAAGTTTCGCTTGCGTAGAAAATTTCCGCACACAATAGCAAAACCTCTAGGTGGGTTGCGCACCACACGCCCAAAACGCCCCGTGTTTGTCGTCTCGCTTCGTAAGTACTTTGCATTTCCTTTCCTCTAATCATGAATCTTGACCAACTTGCCCAACTCGCCGTGCTTCTAAACGCCTATAGTTTTACGTACGCAAACGCAAACGCCTATAGTTTTACGTACGTGAAGGCATAACGAGTATGTGTTGGTTGCTTGATGATTATCTTTTTTTTTGGGGGGGGGGGGGGCGAGAGGGGGCCTCCACTATGAAATGGGGTGCCACACATAGTAACCTACAGCCATGCTTGAGCCTCGTCAGGATTTACTTCACCTATTGCACTCTATAGCGTTTGTCCCATATTTATACTTATATTATTTCTCGGCACAAAAACCTGTATCTCTATATCGTACAGTTCCTTATGTCTGTAACCACACCGGCGCCATCATTTGGACGGATGAATGGATGGATGGATGGATGGATGGATGGATGGATGGATGGATGGATGGATGGATGGATGGATGGATGGATGCTACGATTCTCCCTTTTGAAACGGGGCGGTGGTTTTGCCCCATTGAGCTTCATTTCTATTATTTTGCTGAATGACTTACCTATCTGTTTTTTATTATTTTTTAACAGTTAATAAATGCCCAGAACTAAACTTTCGGAACCATTATTGGGAACATTGTTTTTGTACGCTTCTGTTGTTTGTGGTTTCCCTACTTTTCTGCCACCAAACTTCCAGTCGCTTTTGACTAATCTCTGTTGCGGACATGTTCCCTTTCCTCCTGCTATCCCTGAACCCCCGGGATTCAAGGAGCCCAGCTAAGCCCAAACCCACAACCTGGTAGATATCTTCATATTTTAACAAAACTTGTTTTATAGGGTTCTTAGCTTTACTGCAGCACCCACATGGTTCCTGTTCCTTGGTGTGCCTCTATTTATAACAATGCGTTCTAAGCCATTCTGATCGCGCGTCGAAAAGATAAGAGCTTCCCTTTGTAATGTCATGAAATCTTTCTCTTCTGATTTTGTTTTTACCTCTGAGGTAGTTAGTTACTCATGGTCGTTTTCATTTCCCTTGCCTCCACCCAGGAGATTATCTCAGCATTTCTGACTTTGCGGTTAACGTTCATTGTTGCCATGTTATTTACCATACCTACCGCAACTTTGCTGGTAAGCCTTCTAGTTCTTTTTCTCCACCGTGAGTCAGTATTGTTCCTGTACAAATATTTGAACACTGTTCATATTTATCAGTCGTTCTTCAAAATCAATTTTACTCTGAGCTTTCTCACTTAAAAACTTGTCCATCCCGCATCACCCTTCACGGCTTCATTTGTAGTCTTCCCGTGAGCGCCCGATGTGAGGCGTCCAACTGCCCTTTGGTTGCAATCGCGTCCGGAAGGTACCTCTGACTTCAACCAAACAACCACGTTTCCAAATATAAGTCGTGGTACCATTACACCTTTCCACATACCTCGGAACACCTCGCGCCTTTTGTGTTCACATCGAACTCTGTGTTTCATTATGCAGCATTTCTATTCCCCTTTGTTGTACAGGTTTTTTTTTCTCGTGCATTTCCGTAAATCTATTGCCCTCGCTTATCCATACACCGTGGTATTTATATTCTCTTATCCTAAGGTATTTCCTGGTCCTGTATTGACACTGTTATCTGTTATCATTGAATAGCATGAGAGCTTATTTCTTGCACTAAATTGAGATCCTGATATCTCGCCTTCCTTTCCAGAGATAATAACCAGAAGTTACATATCCCTTTAACTGTCAGTAAGCAACACAACATTGTCCGCGTTAAACAAACCTGGGAGCAGCTGTTTTATTACCATGCCCGCCTGCTTGTATGAGAGGTTAAAACCGACGCCGATACCGTCTAGTGCCCTTAGCATCTTTACCCCGTACATCTTTACCATGTACAGAGCAGTGATAGAGGGCACCCTTACATTAGTCCTTCGGAGATAGCAACTTTCTCCTCGCTCTTCACCCCTTCCCATTTAACGCAAACAGCATTCCCTCAAAATCAGTATTAAGTCATTTTCAAAGCCTTATTCAAGAATATCCCACAAAATGTTGCGGTTAAGGTGGCGCTCCAGTGATGTTGCCCTCCGGTAATCTAAAAAAAGCGACATATAATGGTAACCTTTCTTCTCTGCATATTTCAAGGCACTGAGCACGAACAAATAAGTTATTATCGTGACGCTTATCTACTCTGAATTCATTCTGGAGTTTTCCCAATATGCCATTATGATCTAGCCATATATATATTGTAGTGAAGACGAATGCCCGGCGCTGCAGCCACATCGCCATTCATCGGGAAAGCGCGAGCTCGACGTTGCCTGAGCCTTTCTGGTTGAGACACGCTGCCAACGCTGCCCGCTGCTCTCTTGTCCTGTGTTCGCATTAGATTCTGGTGGAGGTGCTGCGGTTTCCCCCAACCTGGAATTACGCACCCGAACTCTGCCGTCCGTCATGCCTGACGACCCCAGCCCGACATCCCCACCGGTTACCCCAGCCATCGTATGTGCCGGTGCCCAGCCTCAGCGGGATCCTGACATCTTCAGCGGCACCGATGAGAAAGACGTTGAAGATTGGCTGGAATCATATGAGCGCGCCAGCAACACTAACAAATGGGACGACACCCAGAAGCTCAACAACGCGATGTTCTATCTGTCGGGCGTCGCCAAGCTGTGGTTTCGAAACTACGAAGCCGATCTCCGCACGTGGGCTCGCTTCAAAACCAGCATTGCAGACGTTTTCGGCCGCCCTGGCGTGCGCAAGCTTCGCGCTGAACAACGCCTGCGCAGCCGATCCCAGCACACTGGTGAAACGTTCACCAGCTACCAGAATATATAGTTCACCAGAATATATATATATATATATATATATATATATATATAACTTGTATATTACCGTTGTAATGGTCAACAGTCTATTCATGAGAATTCAATCCTTTCCCCCCCAACTTCATAAATTAAGTACATTTTACTGTGTTGCCAAGAGTCGGATATTCGCACATCTGGTAAGCTTTTTCTATTGCTTTGAACCGCCCTTCTTAACTTTTCGGTTATAGTTCATAACACGCCTAACGCAACATCGTCCAACCATATAGCTCCGAACTTTCTTTCTATGCCTGCGCAATTTTCCACCTTTAGCTGCTTTTCAGTTTAAAATTCTCAGCACTTCCTACTGTTGCATCTGAATCACGTTCATGCTCTTTTTTATCTCAGAATCCACCTCGCAATTACTTTTTATTGATTTGGCTGTGATTTTTTGAACGGCAATTCGGATGTTATACCCAGCTTGATCATGATGATGATCATTTATCGGCATGCCATCTAAAACAGGGCGGTGGCACATTGTCGCCTAGCCTGATTGACTTGCACTCAGGTATGCTATACATCTTTTTTTATTCTAGCATTTCTGTAGGCATCTCTAATCTTTTTTCTCTGCCTCAAAACTTCTCTATCTACCTGGTACCGCTACCTATACCTATAGCGGATCCCGTCGGATCAATATCATCCCTGCTTTTTTTACACCTATACTCTAAACGTGTCTTGCTTATCTCAACTGCTGACCGGTTTATGGTTCCGCCCCCCTCATATGCAAGCGCTTCTGGAAGGCGTACGTTGCCTACGAGTCTCACTAGGTGAATCCCTTCGCATTCCATCAGGATGATCTGAGTGGTCTCCAGAATTTTGCTGCAGCATGCACATGTCTCATCTAGTTGCGAATATTTGCTCTGGTATGATTTTGTCCTTAGGCTGATAGCTAATTCCTTCTAATTTCCTTCTTCCCATTGTTGTAAACCTCCATGGTCTCCTTTTTTTCCATTCCTTGCATCCAATTCACTGTCCCTGTTTCTCTCACTTACTTTCTGATGCCTCTGGTTTTCTATTTACACTTTCAATTATCCCTGTACTTGGGTGCTAACTTTCATGACCTTTTCTACCATTCTGTGTCCACGCTTTTCAGGTACAGATATTTCTGCACTTTAGCCGCCCATTTATTTTTATCCTCGTTCCTGAGTCTTTCTTCAAAACTAATTTTGCTTTGCACTTCACTGACTTCAAAAGAAGCCTAAACCATGTCACATTTGCACTGCATCATTTGTGGTTTACCGTGGGCTCCCAAAGCCAGCCGGCCTACCAATACTTGGTTAACTTCCAGCCACGACAACATATCCGAATTTAAGCACAGAATGGCATCTGCGAACGTCAGCGCTGGCACCATTGCTCCTTTCTAGATTCCACGCACCACATCATAGCTATTGTGGCCTCAATGTGCTCTATGTTTCATAATTTCTGCATTCCGCGTCGTCTTTATTTTCAGATTATCCTGGTGGGTGCTTGAGTAATTGTTTTCTTCGTTGATGTATACGCCGAGTAATTTATATTGCATGACTATTGGGATGACTTGCTGTTGAATTGACACCACGTAATTACTCGTGTATCTTCATTAAATATCATAATTCCCGTTTTCTCTGTGCTATACTTAAGGCCTAGATTTGTCGCTGTTTTATCACACATATTCGCAAGTGTCTGTAAATCTCTTGCATTGTCAGCTAGTATGTCGTCTGCATGCATCCGTCCGCGGACCTTCTGCGGCACCTTTTGGCCATTACGGATGTATGCAGATAAATCAAACCCTAATTCACTGTTTTCCAGTCGTCTTTATATGCCCTAAACGTTCAGCGTGAACAAGGGTAGAGACAAAGGACATCCTTGCTTCAGTCTTTGGTGAATTCCCACCACTTTATTACGTTTTCGACCTTCCATTACAACTTGTGCTCGGTTGCCTCTATATATATTTCTCAGCAGCTCCACGAAATCGTCATCTTTGTCTTCGTCCTTGAGAATATCCCATAACAATTCCCTGTCTACGTTGTTATAGCCTCCTTTATTATCTAGAAATGCTTTCGATAAAGGTTTATTCTGAGCTATGGAAATCTCTATGCACTGAGTTAGTACAGACGAATTATCCTCTAAGCGTCTGGCTGGTATGAACCCATTCTGCCATTCTCCCAATACGTCATTTGTTTCCACCAACTTCGACAGTTCTAATTTTATGGCTTGCATTGCCATTCCGTATATCACCAACGTTACTGTAACTGGCCTGCACGAGCTCGTCCTATCTTTATCACCTTTGCCTTTGTAGATGAGGTTCATCTTGCTTTCACGCCATGCAACCGGAATTCTATTCGTTTTAATCGCTTGCTCAGCGGCATTAGTCAGCACTGTCTTGCTGCGATTGCAGAGATGCGATTGGAAGAAGTGCATACAAGCGAAAACGTTTGCCTCTGGTCCTGCACGTTCATAAGCCAATTGGTAAGCCCCACCAGAATAGTCACGAGAAGTGCTCAAGCCGAAGAACAAATAAATAAATAAATAAATAAATAAATAAATAAATAAATAAATAAATAAATAAATAAATAAATAAATAAATAAATAAATAAATAAATAAATAATCATGCTTTAAGGCCAGAAAGTTTGTCGAGCTGCTAATCTTTCTACGCCGTTAGGTGGGGCCAGAAAATGTGAGACCTCTTGTCGTCAATTGCGTAACTAGACAACCACGAGTTTCGCCTTTGAGCGCTTCTTGTAGGAAGCAGAACGTCTTAAAACACTAGAGTTCAATAGGGAGGCCGAATGCCACGGGGTGCTACAGTGTGAAGCGTCTCAAACAGCTAAAAAAAAAAAAAACTGGTTAACAAGGCAGCGTGAGTGATTTTTTTGCTGTCAGAAAAAGCCTGTGCAGCACACCTCGTACCACGCTGGCTGACACTCCTGTTTCCCTTAGGTCGTTGTTTTTAGTGCATAGGCGCAACTAAAACTATACCGCCACTTATGGTGTCAGAACCTAGCACGCACTTGCTTTAAATAGAAAAAGATTGTTCGAAAATTGACTTAGGTGTTACTATGATTATTTTCTGGCTAATTGTAAAATCCGTTCTGTGCCCTTTAGATGGACGAGTACCCACTGGCAACGTGATTACCTTTTACCTAAGATTGGTTAAGTGTGCGTTTAGTTGCTGACCTTCTGTCCCATGATGCAATGACATTCTAGCAGGAAGTCCCCACAAGAGGCAAAGGCAATTACGCCATTCCAAGGAAGTCCGCTATTAGTGAGACTTATGTTGAAATTTTTTTTACCTCTATTACCTATGATTCCGGAACTAGACGCACAAAGAGCAGCGACAATGCTGCGCATCGTGCCCTATTCTGCAAACAAAAAAGGTCTAAAGAAAAGCTTGGTTATATGACGTCATTCAGAGAAGGTTGCTTTATGATGGTAATAACCATGTATCACGCGAAAATTGGTGCTAAAGGTGAATAGGCCATCTGCAAAGGCCCCGGCAGGGGCAATCAGAAAAGTGGCCGTCGTTTCGTTCACAGGTACTTTTGCTGCTTGAAGCTCCATTTTCTGCTATGCTAAAGGACGCTAATTAATTGTGCTCGTAAGCGCATTAGTTGCTTTCGTACGCCTTTATTGTTTTATTTGGCGCAATATGCAATTTTTGCCGCTCAGCTGGAAACATTCAGAACAGAGATCCCAGGGCCTCTGCGCAAGGTGATTAGAGCATGTGATTAATGAAGCTCGTATTTTTCTTAGATCCATTGATAGCGTCATTATGCTGACCACGTTTGCTTTGAGGAACAAGTGTTACATGTCATACAAAAGAAAGCAACAGCATATAACCGTAAAACAGGCAGTTCAAGCTGCACAAGAGTCAGGAGCATTCGAGTTGGCACGTTTTGGCAACCTAGAAGCAGGCAACCCAACAAGTACAAAGAGACAGAAGGAACAAGCTAAACTGTCTATATATCTCTTATCGATTTCTTGTCGTACTAAACAGTGCCACACAATCCAAGAGAAATATATATATATATATATATATATATATATATATATATATATATAAGAGCAGAAATGGTTCCATTCCCGGCACATAATCAGTTATTTCTTGCTTCCACGCGCAGGATGGGCGGGAAGAATCTACGCATTGCAGAATTTTGTTTCATGAGAGGAAAGTAATCGAGATTAAGCGAGTGAATGCATTCACAGGCAGGCATTTTCTTGCATTAGGCACTTAGGTTGATGCAGAAAGAAGAGCCTCACAATATAATCAGCTCGTTAGAAACCACCGTAATACCCTCTTTTTTTTCATACGTCGAACTCCGCCTTTGTTCATTGCGTCCCCAAACTTTCGCGTGCCGGAAAAGCTTCTGCAAATAAGAACACGAAAAAAAGTGCAGAAATGATGCGATCTTTTCCTAAAACCCGGATGCACCCGAAAGTCAGCAAGCAGCGCTTCGGCGTGTGGGGGCAATGTTTGTTCTTGCCTTACTTTTTTTTTCGTTCAATCATCTGCAAGTATTTCGTTTGCGATAAAAGTACATAATTAAAGGACAAACTTTGAAGGGGGTGTGGAGCATCCCCTGAGCAAAAGAAAGCAAATTATCATGACAGCGCGACGGCCGGAGAAAGTATCAAACTCTGCTAGTGTGGAGGCATGTATAATTTATAGCTTCGTTGCGAGCGCCGAATTATGCGGCCCCTGATATTTCTCAGTGACATCTGACGGGGCGTCATCAGAACAGATAGCACTTTCGCCGGCCTGGCTGTGTCTTCTTGACGGAAGTATTGACAGATCTGGGACATTAGCGAAAGCAAGCCTTTTAATTACGATTTTTTTTCCTGCAGAGCCAGACGAACCCTTTGTACTCTGTACATGCGTTCTATCGGAACGACATTTGCCTTAAGTGTCGTCGCTATGAATTGAACTGTACCAATTGAACATTTAGGTAATTCCTAATGACGTGGTACACTCCGGGATGTTTTGTTTATTATGCAAGCTTGAGCATATCACAGCGTGCCTGTTTGGTTCATAATCAATCGAAATTGCAGGGGTCTAGCTGCTAGTCGCTCATGATTCCCTCTCTCCGACCGCCGTCCCCTGACACCCATGGAACTAAATGTTGTAAATATGTTCATTTTCCCAATTGAAAGCATTGTAGCGCCATCTGCTGCTAGGTTGGCGGAGAACTCAGCCGAATGAGTGGCTTGGCGCGCCATGGGAGGAGCGACCACGAGACAAAATTGTGCTGGTGTAACACATTAAATGGAGTTCCCTCAACTTGCCGTATTTAATCCAGTGCTTCGAAGAAACTATCAGTGCAACTATTCGCAGCACGAAATTCCGAAAGCAAGCTGAAGGTCCACGTGACTCGGCTTCACAACTCGTTCCTGTTTTCGTCTGCTGAAGAAAGCCACCACCCTCTTTTGTATATATATATATATATATATATATATATATATATATATATGTAGTTGCGTCGTTTTGTTCCGTCTTGAAGAGACCCCGAAGTTTTTGCACTTCTCAATGGAAGCAGCCACAGAAACAGCAGCTATGAACGCATTAAAACGAGAGGTTGAGATCAATGACGGCGGCGATTTCATGCAACACAAGAAAACTGAAAACAACTGAATTAGAAATTAAAAGCACAGTCAACGCAACGAATGCTTCTCGTCAGAAATATATATACAAAAGCGTGGTGTAAAGGTACTTGCACACATCTCAAGCAAACAAAAGTGATCAGCTGAGCTCCAGACTAGGCTCGACGTGATGGATATAATTTTCGGCGTCTCTCCGACCGCCACCGCTATAGAAGTGTTTGCACAAAACGATAGCGAAGTGCGTTCAAGTCTCTAAAGGCGTTCCCGGAAATGGTAGGACCGGTAAATTTCACCGGTTTGTTATTCCTATAGGTAGAGTTTATCCGGCGAGAGCTAGCTGGTTGTTTAATGAAGTTGGAAACGCACAAACTGTAATCCTGCTTTGAAGGTGCAAAGATAAAGATAGAAGTTCGACGCTCAGACGCCCTCTCGCTATATTGGTATGGGCTGATGAAGCCTTGTGTCGAAGTTTCGTGGATTTGCCACTCAGCCATGTACATTTATTTTAAAAGTAGAAATGTATATATTGAGTGTGAAAGTTTCGCGCTCCTAAAATCCGAACGAAACTTCGCACTTACCCGTGCATCAATCGTACACGTGTGGACAAAATAAGGCGCCCTCCTAATTTGCTTTCGAACAAAGTAGAAAATTGTTTTTCCCGTGCAAGGTGCTGTCGCATGAATTGCATGCCGGTGCGCGCTGATGCTGCGTTTTCGCTACTCTCAATGTGTCAAAGCTTGAGTAGGCAACGATGTGCGTTAAGCTCTATTAACTATGTTACGATGTATGCGTATTCTAAACGTTTACGAGTATCTTCTTCCAATGGCACGGACTTCTGGCCATATCATTTACTGCGCCTGATCAGCCACCGTCCAGATGGTGCGACGAAAATACATAAAAATTATGATAAATGTCCGTAATCCAAAATTTCCGCAAGGAGTCCAAATAATGCGTGTACTTACGACTAATACACTAATTTATCAATGGCGCAATAAAAAAAATACCACGCCGATGCTGCAAACGGGTCACGTCACTGATATTATTAATTTATTGAAATGAAGGTAAACTTAGGTAGTTCAATCGCCATAGATTGGTGAGCACTTCGCCGCTTCCATGTAGCATTATAGCAAAACTTGGTCACCAATAACGTATGCCACTTGGCAATAGGTTGACAGTGTCGTTCTTACCGTGAATATATGTTACACGTGGATACTATGTACGATAAATATTGTGGCAATGTTTCAAAGTCCGAAACTATCGAGATATTTCTATGCTATTCGAGCGCGCGCTATTTGAATAAAGCTGCGAAGTGAATAAAAAAATTGGAGGACGCTTAAGATACGCCTTTAAGAGAAGAACGCGATAGCGTTATCGGGACCCGTTCGTATCGCATCGTTCGCATACGGCAAGTAGGCTTCATTCACTGCAACACTGAACGTGAGAAAGCCAGCTTACAAAGACCAAGCTTACACCAATCCCCTAAGAGTAGGCTTCACTTTTAAACTGAAATGCATTGCTGGAAAGACGCTTTTCCAGGGGCTATATATGTGGTTATATATTAAAATGTCAAGGCCCTAGCACATTTCTTTATTATTTTATTAATTGTTTGCTGTTGCCCCGACGCACGCAGGTCTGCATGGTAGAAATGTCTGAGTTTCCTCGTAGCAGAACTAGGTTTTCTCGTACATTCAAATTACAATCCGAAGCTGATTGGTGAACAATCCGACGGCGAATCCAACGCCGAATGGTGAAGCCGTACTTTACCATTTTTCTGAGTGATTTCACTGTGAGAAATTCAATTTTTGTTCACCAAAACCTTGCACTACGTTGAGGGCTTGCGCGGTCAATGTGGTTGGATGATTTTCGCCGCCACCCGCGATCACACGCCGGTTGCCGACGCCAGATTTTGTGCGACGCGGGGCCCTAAACGCTATCACGTTAAAAGCCATGGTGCGTGTCCTACCTCTCCAAGCGCCTGCGTGCTAACATGATGGCTGTTCATCGTGCGTTTCCAAAACACTGCCAAACCACTGCTATAACGCAGCGCCATGTGCCGAAGAAGTGCCGTAAATGCACATGGTATTTAGTAAAACGTTCCATCGAGACGTCGATAACAAAAGTTGTTGAAATTCGGCAGATGTTTTAGCATATACTTTTTGAAAATGCTTCCCTCTGAGTTACGATGATGTATTGCGATGTATTGCAAGAAATTGGGTAAGCAGAAATGTCAAAAATTCCAAAATTCTCATATAGGACTTTGTAATTTCAGCAATGCTTGAATATAAAGCAGAAGCTCTAATAGCAGCGGCATCTGCGCCTGTACTGGTGTCTGCGCACCTTCGAAAATAGTTGCAAGGTTTGGATGACCAAAAATTTGCTTAGAATAATCAAAAGGCATGACAAATTTTTCGAGAATATGTATTCACTGCAGGTCACCAGCGTCTTTCCAAACATTGAAGAAGTACCAAAATTGTGTGACCAAGCAATTACGACCAGCTAATAAAGGTGCGATATTCTTGTACTGAAATCTTTGAATCATCCCGGATGTGCGACCGAAGCGTATGAAATATACTTCAACCAATAATAATAACCCATCAGGATCAATGAAAACCGCACTTAAAAATGCAACTGAGCTAACTCGGAGTCAGGTAGCCAGTTTATTAAAATAATTCCTTTATTGAATAACGAAATAATTTGATAATCTTTTATGTACATACGAAAATTATCGAACGTTTTTTTTTACCTTAGTACGGACGACACAAAAATTATAGCACGATATTTTTAGCGCCAGTATCATGAAGCGAAGTCGTCACGGCTTTCAAGTCTCGGAAAAAAAAAACACGCCGTTGATGCTATTGGCATTCTATCACATCCAGTAAGGAGCGACAGAGATAGATAAATCAAACGCAAAAGGTGGCGAGGTTAACTGGAAGATAAATATCCACTTTGGTACCCTGCATATGGGAAATGCTAAGAGATAGAAAGATAAAGAAGAAAAGCACGCACACAGAAAAAGAGGGAGGTAAAAAAAGAAAAATGTTGCAGTTTTGCCCGAAAGGCGAAGCATCGATTGCGATAGCAAATTAGTAGAGAGCTATTCAGAGTAGAGATAGTGGTTTTATCGGCTGCATAAACTTTGACACATTCGCTTACTAACTGAATTAATAATCGTGGTGTCAGCGCGCACAAGCAAACATGAATAGATCACACTGAATGACCACAGACAACGACTGTCAAAACGCTGGCACCAAGCGCAGCCGCCGCAGAGGGCGAAGGCTCGCGTCGTCTATCGCTTCAACGGCAACTGAGCGGCGAATGCGCAGCGCATACAAAGGTCAGAGCCGTGTGGAGATAAGAGACGGTGCGGGCGACCGCCACCGCCGAGCAAAGTACAGAGGAGTCGTGCAGAGGAGAAGTTGTCTAGCAGAGGAGTAGCTGCCCCCCCCCCCTCTTCCTCCCGCACTGCCTTCCCGCTTTCTTGCTTTCGTGTGGGAAATTGAGTGGCCAGTTCCCCTTGCGCCCGGTTGCAAGATAAGCATTTGGTGAAGCAGCACAGCGTCGCCCCGCCTCCCTCCCTCCCTCCCTCGCATGCCCCCAGGCCTTTCGCGCGACGGTCGCGCTTGCTTTCCGCCGTGCGTTCGCTCTCCATGATAGCGCGCGTCCCCCGCGCACTTTCACTCGCGCATACGGCGCGCGGCGACGATTTTATCGCCCTTGGACTCTATACGGAAGCTCACGGCGACGACGATGGCGACGCCGATGGCAGAAATCCGGTTGAAGTGTCCATATAATTGCTGTCGCAATAAAAGACAAAACATCTGCACACACAAAGGAACGTGGGAGTGTCACAGTAGCTCAACTAGGTAGCTCAGTATGCTGTGAATATCATGGCGCCCTGTTTTAAATATTTGTTTAATGTATCTTTATCTTGAAGAACTTTCCAGCGCAGTGTGCAGAGGGCTCAATGTACAGCGGTTTTTAAGAAGATAACTAAAAAATTATATGTCTAGCTCCGTCCAATATTAGTCCTACCAATTTTTCCTAAAGGTTGTGAAAAGGTCGTATTCAGACGCTTATCCTCATTCACAGACCATCATAAAATATCGAACCCATCACAGTTTGCTTTCCGCAAAAAATTATCAGCCCAGTTGTCACAACTTGAGCAAGAAGAGTTTATGTCAAAAAAAAAAACAATTCGAACGCAATAATTGGGTGCTTGGTCTTTTTCTTCATTTTTCAAAGGCCTGAAATGTAATTCACCGTAATTTATAATTAGGCAAGCTTGACCAGTGTGGCATTCGAGGCACAACTTATTGGCTAATTAAATCTTACCAACAACCCCGTTCCCACTTTCTGACGATTGCTGGATTTATCTCTGCAATAAAGCAAATTAGGTGTGGAGTTCAGCAGCGGAGCATACTTGGCGCCTTTTTTTATAATTTATATAAATAATATAACTCATGTTATTGAGCATGCTAAACATATAATCCATGCTAATGACACCACCCTAGCATTTGCTGGCACTTCCAGCACGCACTCAGTATACCCTGCAAATAAAGTTTTCAAAGGACCTTGGCGAGTGAGCACACTGTACTTCTTTAATACTAAATGTTGCGAAAGCTAAAGATCCTCACCCTCAACCAAACTATCAAACTGTATTGTACACAGCTGCTTGCCTGATCCTTTCTCGCAACATTTTTGTTGCACAAAACATTGTTATTACTATTAGTTGTTATTACTATTACTACAGTGAGGCCAGCAAAGCCATCACTGTAGCGTACTGGGGGACGTCATGTGCATCGCAACCGGGTAGTTCTCGAGAACCGTGGCAACTGGTAGATCGGGCTGCTGTGACAGTGAACTATAGTCCAGCACCTCTGAAATTTCGGAAGGCCGATTTCTAATGCGAAGCATTCTTTGCGAACCCTTCCGGACTTTCCTGAACGTGGTGGCTGCTAGGTTATGCTAACTGATTGGCCGAATAGCTCAGTCCTTAAAGATAAATTAAATTATGCACTGCAGTGATAGGATCGAACGTCGGTCTCCCAGCGCAGCAGCCTCAATGCCACAACCATTAGGCCACAATCGCACGTATACTTCTATCGTGCCAACGCTATCTCTTGGAGAAGATCGCTTTTGTCGCATTGCGTAGCACAGGTGCGCGTGAGCACACGTGCGTGCGCCAGTTTCCTTTACGCCATAGACGCAGGCATGAAACGGCAATCTTGCAGCATTTGATTACCCGCTTCACGAAAGCTTCTCCTCACATAAAATCGAAGATGTGCGTTGGGCTTGCATAGCTTGTTTTTTTACCTCGTTCGCTTACTGTATCCAACTAGCTTCGACGAAAGTTAGCGACAGCTGTTTTATTGCCGTATTGCGCGCATTTCCCATCATGTTATCATGCATTACTCACCAAGCAATTTATAGTTTGTGAGGAAGCCAGTGGCAAAATAGTGGCCAATATTTCGAACTAAATCCGTGTAAAACAATTTATCAACTCACGCTGTTTCCACCAGGACTACCCATGAGTACGTGGCCTCAAAAAAAGAGGCGGGATTCGAGAAGTTGTTTTTTTTTTTGTTTTGTTTTGTTACCGCGGACGATGTGAGCTGCGTAAGCCTTTCTCCCTGAGTGACCTGCAACTCTTGTCACTCGCCTGCCTCATGAGCATCGAGCGCGAACATTTTCTTAACGGCAAGACAATGGCGTCAGAAGTGCGCACTCAGGGTCCTTACTGTACAAGTGGACAGGAGAAAATCTGCGAAAGACGGGAAGCGCGTGATTAGGTGGTAGCCGCACAAATGTACTGCTGTTATCGTCACGGAGAAAGCAGCCCGTGATGAAGACAAGCCTCGGCAAAGACCTTGTCGGGCATGTTGAGTTAAGTGGTCACGGGAGTGGTGATTTTTTCGTTTTATTCTTCACGTCAAATTAGAACGAACAACCCGACGGCCCAGTGTGTTCTGTTCTCCTGTTTCACCTTCACGCGTGCCGCCGCCCGGTCGTGCAATTCATTTTCCAAGGCAGCTGGGCCTTCGGACTGTGGCGCCGCCGCACGGGAGAACGTGAACCATGGCGGCGCCGCGGATTTATTTGTGCCCCGGTGACGCGGCGGAAGCCGCGGTGCCGGGCACCGACGCGAAGCGGCAGTCGTTGGTGTGTTGCGGAGTGCAGCGTAGCAACACCCCAAATAAAAAAATACTGCTCCAGCCAAGTAGACTGCTCCCTCCCTGATAGTGAGATTATATTTGGATCATCAAAACAGTGATGCGTTTATTTAGGAATAGCATCGATCTCTTAACAGCAGCCACAATTGTGCCTACAAGTCTGGCAGGTGACAGTAGTCTGCCTTTTTCCGTCCTTCATCACTGTTTTGATGAATGACCGCCGCTTCGCGTCAGCGCCCGACACTGCGGCCACGGGGGCACAAACAGATCCGAGGCGCGGCCGTGGCACACGTTCTCCCGTGCGGCCGCGCCACAGTCAGAGGGCCCAGCTGCCCTGGATAGGGTGCCTCGATGCCCAGCGCCACCGTCCAGGGTGGAGACAACCCCGCTGGCGCCGCCATATTGAGTCACACAAGCTGAGACTCAGCTACGCTTGCGTTCATAAATAGTGTTACTCGCGGCGCACTTCCAAGTGCTTTGCCTTGATGAGGATTTTTTTATCGGTATCGCATCTGCACATCTTTATAACCAATAGCCGTTAATTCGTCGAAGGTCCAAGACGTAAATGTATGGCGCCGGGAACATGCCCCAAGTTGCATAATTCAATTTACATTTAACGTGCCGTGTGTATGTTTGAAATACGCACTATCTTTTTTTTTGCGCTTCGATGCTTGGTATATAAGGTTTGCGACCCCCTGTGTGTGGAAGTTTTTCTTTTTCGCTGTTGTATTTTGGTTTACACGTCACGCCTCCTTTACCGTAGCCAGCCACTCGCGCACGGCGGTTAGTTTCCCTTGCGTTGCGCGTGCTCTTCGCGTTCGTTGCAATTATTTGACAATATCTACGCGCAATCTTGCTTTTTTTTGCCCACAAAACTGTGTGCTGATAGGATTAAACTGGTGTAAAAATAACTGCGATATGAAAATAAGGTTTAGTTAGTGCTGTAGAGAAACATGTAACGTAACTTGTCTGTGTTAATCTTGCGTAGTACACACAAGAAACCAAACTATGCACACAATACATTTACTTATAATGTCTACTACAATCAAACATGAAAGAGATATGTACATGAAAAATTATATGTACTGTGTGGCGCCTGAAGGTTATGTTGAAAGACGAGATTAAAAAAAATTCGCAAGGTAGGCTCGACACACAATTCAGGATAGTGAGAGTTTTTTTTAATTTATTCATTACATGGGGGGGGGGTTCAAGTGAGTACATCAACCTTATTACACACAATATAAATCGAAAACAAGAATGCAAGCAAGAAAACGCAACCACGGGTAATATTAATCAAGATATCCAGCCAGAATACATCAGCTACCATCGAATACGTCGCATCAGCCAAACACATCGATGGCGAGTACAGAACATTTTATAAATAACCATTAGAACACTGATAACTACATTGAAAAAATAAACAACACTGCATACATATCGCGTACAAAAACCGTAAGTGTGTTGCGCAGCGTAGCGTAGCAACCACCCCAAATAAAGAAATACTGCTCCAGCCAAGTAGACTGCTCCCTCCCTGATAGTGAGATTACATTTCGATCATCCAAACAGTGATGCGTTTATCTAGGAATAGCATCGATAACTTAATAGCAGCCACAATTGTGCCTACAAGTCTGGCAGGTGACAGTAGTCTGCCTTTTTCCGTCCTTCATCACTGTTTTGATGAATGACCGCCGCTTCGCGTCAGCCCCCGGCACTGCGGCCACGGGGGCACAAATAGATCCGAGGTGCGGCCGTGGTACACGTTCTCCCGTGCGGCGGCGCCACAGTCAGAGGGCCCAGCTGCCCTGGAAAATGAATTACGCCACACGGTGGTACAGCAGCGGCTCTCAGGAAAGTTGGTCGCACGCTCCCACAAAACATTGCAGAACGTAAGAAAATACATGCCACTCGGTCACTCTGCTACATGCTGATCGTTCACCCCCAAACAGCAAATATGTCCGTCTATAATCTGGAAAGAAGGAACCTGTCGGTGCCGAATACAACATAGAAGAAGCAGTAGAGCCTTTGGTTCAAATGGGGCTATCGCCAGTCATAACTTCTCACTTGAAAAAAAGAAACACAAGAAAACAAACTTTGTAGTACCCTTGACAGGCAGACAAACAGTTTTGATTTCTCCGGAGATTACTGCTGATAAATACTACTGTGATAAAAAATGTCAAGTGATTCGTGCTGTTGCGAAACAGTGAAAATTTATCAAGGCCACGGCGGCTGCATTTTGATGGGGGCGAAATGCGAAAACATCCGTGTACTTAGATTTAGGAGCACGTTAAAGAACCCCAGGTGGTCTACATTTCCGGAGTCCCCCCACTACGGCGTGTCTCATAATTAGATCGTGGTTTTGGCACGTAAAGCCCCATAATAATTTTTTGGAAAATTTATCAAGCATTACACCAAGTCCTCCATTGCGTGCGCGCCCAAAATTTTGCGTTTAACCTTCACCACGAAAAAAGTGCTATGGCTGTTCTTATTACTGTAAGTTTTCTATGTTCCCTCCTGTCGCTCGCATAAACTTTGTGCATTTAAACTTCTCAGGTCGTTACATTCGCTTATCGCCTCGAGCTAGTCTCGCAGTAATGACCGCATGCTATGATGACATTCATTTGCAAAGAAGTGCATCGCGTTCGCATGACCGCATAAGGCTGTCGCTAGGTAGCTGCAGAAGGAAGTTGCGGAATACGTACTTCGAAATCGCAAATGACCGCCTCGGATATATATTTGGGCATCACATCTCGCCATACGCTGCATAATGACTATCGTTTTCCCCCGAAGAAACTTACCAATGCATTTCCTAGTTCCCTTCTCTCGCAAATAGCTTCAGCGCTTTCGGATGGTTAGTCGGGAAACAAATAAGTACTATAACTTATCTTTTATCACTCCCTGGTCTCAGCGTGTAATGGTATGAATACTTATCTGAAAGTCTCTAAAGCCAGATCCTTTCAGCAGAGTATCTAGGATTTATGTTCGTAAGAATTCCTACGTAGGTAACACTACACCCTATAGTGCAGTTGGCAAGTAAGCGATAGGGTAATTCATTTCGGCTTTAGTGATACTGCCGCCTCTTTACATGACGCAGCCGGGCAGGGAAATTTCAAAATCTTCTATCTATCTACATCCCCTTGATTCCATTGAAGTAATACTGAAACACAGAAAAAAAGAACAAGAAGAATAACGGTATAAAAAGCCTCAAACGCAAACATTCGTAATATTGAGAAGTTCGCTGCATGCAAACAAACAAGCAAGCGAACTCCCACAGTGTAAACTTCGAATGAAACCATAAATATTTTTCATCTTCACTAGTCCTGCAAGACATTGTTATACTGCGTTGGTATTGCCTTTCCGGTGTTTATTTTGCGATCGTGGATGTAGGGAAACCGGCCTTAGTGCAGCGTGACAGCTGCACAGTGTTTGTCATTGTAAAGCGTACGAAATTCCTTGGCAACTACTTTCGACAGTCCTTGAGCGATCTTTGCTGGTGTCGAGCGTTGATTGGTGGACCCCTTGCCCCAATAATTCTTATTTAGTGAGCTGGAATTTTAATGCAGCGCGACGCTTTAGCAACAGCGTGCAACTTCATGTTATATTTCTGTTTACCCAACACAGAAAACTCGATTTTAATCCAACGCATTTTTTTACGTTCATGCTAAACATCGCTCACAAGCTATGCTGAAGTGAAAGCAGGAAGCTCAGTGTGAGATGTGCACGCGGCGTTGTCACCAGGACGAACGTGATGTACAGTCGGGCGCGATATGAAGGTGATCGCGCGAGCGTCGACCGGCCAAGCGTACCAGGGCCCTAGCGGCACGTTTAGGAAATATAAAAATCAAGATTTCACGCTCTTCTCTCCTTCGTTAGCTGTTCCATGCTGCGACAATCACCCCCATGGCGAACTCACCGCTCTTTCTCTCTATTTTTACCTTCCCAGTTGTTGCGATCAATCATAACTTGGTGGGCTCTTATCGTTCAGGATGATAACAACGTTGGTGGGAAAGTTCTACTAAAGGCGATCCTTGGCTTCGCTTCATTTATTTGATGTGCGATGTTTTACAAAAAATAGGCATTGCGTCATTTCACTGATTTCTACAACCAATGAAATTTCGTAAAGGGTTTACGCTGAAGAGTATAACTGCTGCGATGCTGATGCGACCCCGAATCTCATTTCGCAAGAAAATGGTCCCCGCCTCCGTCCCCGCCTTTGCTTGAAGCCAGTAAAGAAAAAAAAAATCACTGAAAAAGCACTTTCCTCGGGCGGGAGTGACCGCTGCTTAAGGAACAGCAAAAAGAGTGAGGGAGACATGCCTAGTACTTCCCTCTCCTCAAAACTGAATTCTGGGCCTTGGCGCTGTTCTCGCTCTTGGTCGACGCTCGCGCGATCACCTTCATATCGCGCCCGACTGTACGATGCGCTCGTCGGAGGAAGAATGGTGATGCGAGGTGCGTGCACAGTCAAATACTACATATATCTAGTTACAATTAAGGTTTTGTACCTCTTGCGTCCTAGATTCACGTGCGCACTCTGGAAGATTGGCTAAGAATCAGCACACACCTAGTGGCACTCTGAAAATTACTAAATCAAAGAAAATGAAGTTTATTGAAGAATCTGTCGAATATAATCTATTTCATTAAGAGGCAGGTGTGCTCTGGACATAGCTACGAGCCGTCATGATATGTACAAGTATTATATAAGAATTTACTTTTCATTACGCGTAACAGAGGGCGTGCTTACTGGCCCTACTTTGTTGTACAGCATACTGAAGTTATATCAGCCGGCTCTGATACTTGCATATCGCGCACTTGTAACCTAGGTATAGTCAGTTGAACGCCCCTACAACGAATGTGCTTACAACCGCGGGCGCTGCACAAAAAAAAAAAGCTATGCCGTCCTTCTCTCCTGGCCTTTCTAGTATCCCCAGCGGTCGTCACGATGTCAGCAGGGTGCATCACGACCTACTGGAACTACAGACCTGCACAGATGTCCGGCTTCTATGGGAGCAGCTTGCGCCCACTTTGGTTCAACCGGTGGTTATAGATGGCGCTTTTATAACCTGTTCGTCTGCTACTCGGCGGGTGGCTGGGCGGCGTTCGAATGTGTGCGCCTGCTCTTCTGTAGCGGGCTGCTAGCATATGTGACAATTTCTTACGAAGACAACAGCTAGTATGTCAAAATTGTTTAACTGTACTCATTGTAGTGGTATGTAATAACACGCAAAATAGTACACGAATTCTTTGTCGGTTTGCCATTATGCGGAAATTTCGCGCTGCTCCACACAAGAAAAAAAAAAAACTAACTGTTCGAGTGATTGTTTACGTGTTTGTTCGGCCCGTCAAATATGCATCGCAAAGCTTTTATGAAACTGTGAAAACTGATGCTAGAGTCCTTGCTTTGTTCATCTTTACGTGATGGCACACGGAAGTATACCATAATGTGATCGTTTACGTTATCCCACCTGTAATTACCTCAAGCAAGCTGCATGTAGCCAAGGTTGAAGTTACACGCCTTCTGCAGCGTCTACAGATTCACGCAGTTTGTGTGTGGTCTGCGTATACATATCGTCTGCGTGACTTTTTTTTAATTTACTTGTTCATATCAATATATCAAGTTCTTTATTATTGTTTTTCATTATTACTCCAATGTACTATATTTTATTTTATGAATCTTCTGGTAATCAGATTTTTCCGCCTTCTGCGAAGGCAACGGGAAGAGATGTCATCGTCTGCCGGCTGTACTCGTTTTTCTTTCTTGCACCGCTCTTCCTACTGTACCTCATGATTCAAATGAGAAGCAATCATTTGCAAATTTGTTTTCTTTTTTATTTTCGTGAATTTATGCATTTACAAACAATGTAAATGATCTGTGGCTGCAGAAATTGTGGCACGAGCGCTGGAACAGATCGCAGAAGCAGACGACAGCGAACAGGTTATAACTAGCGCCACTCTGCTCGTATCCTTAGCGGCAAAAGGGGTGAACTAGACCAGGCGTGCTGGAGCAGGGAGATCTGTGCAGGTCTGTAGTTCAGTAGGTCGTGGGTGGTCGTGGGGTGCATCTGGTGTTATCAACAGCGGAAACGATGTCCATTGGTCGAACACATAGAGTTTCTAAATAGTAATATGAAACTCTATGGTCGAACAAGAACCTACGACTTCCGGTTTGTCCGCTATCAGGTACGCGCGCTCCCTGCTCTCCCTCGTCGTGTTGCTCGCTTGTGCGCCCTTGCGAATCTTGTAATTACAGCCCGCAACGCAAGTGCGAAATGACTCACGTTCCAACACAGTCAGGCTTAGCGGTCTGTTAGCTGCGCGAAGAGAGTGCGACAGTGTTGGCCTTTCCAGACGTGCGCGAAACATAGGGCACGCTTCGCATGAACACGGGCCGACACCGCAGCAACAGCGGGTAGCCCAGATGCGCTGAGTCCACGTCCCCGTTACCGGCACGACCGGCACGTTAACTCGCCTCATGCTGTTTGCCATTCGCAGGCCGCCGTTCGACGGTGGTTTTCCTCGCGAACGGAAGACTTCCTTGCAGTAGAGAGGATGAGACTGGGACCCATTTGTGTGGCAGCCTGACCGCCGCCGATCGCTCGACGGCGCCGATATCGTCGCTACGCCTTTTCCGGTACGTTCCCTTCAAAGCTAAAACGACCGGCGCTTCGGAATGAATTACCGACGCTTACAAGCCGAAATATTTTCCTACCGTTGTTATCGCTCTTCGCAATAATTGTACACAAAGAAGAAAATAGGCTTGTATTGGCGGCGCCGTCGGCTCCGATGCGAGCACAGCCGAGCCGGTTGTCGCCAGTCGGTAGCCGTACACTGTTGTTGAGCTCGACAAGTATCGGAGCTCTCGTTCATGTTTAACGTTTGACAGTGGATATCGTTCTTCATAAAATGTACAATTGACGCATCACTTTATCTAGGGAAAATTATTTTGCTTGGAACAGAAGCTGCAGTCGACGTTTTCGTCGCCAGTGGCGGAGGCGCGCAGCTTCGCTGTCATCGATTGGCCCGTTGATCGTGCTGCGGGCGGTGCGCCAGCCGAACTGCCTTCTACTTTGGACACCTCCCGCGCGGCACGACGTTCTACGGCACTGGATACCGGTTCGTCGTCGGTATGTTTGCCGCTAGCGTGGATGTGCCTTAACCGGAAGTGGACAAGTGTTTTGAGAAGCGCGTTGGCGGTGACGTAGGTCACGTGACATTCGGAGCAGCACTTGGCTGAGGAGGAGAGACCAGCCGACGAGGAGAGTAGCGAAGGAAAGAGCGAAACGAGCGAGGGCCGTGTTTCGAACATCAAACGCGCGTAACTCCGCTATTATGGCACCATTTCGACAAATTCTCGTGGCTACGTGTTCGTTGTAGACTCGTGCACAACTGCAACATCACAACTAAATTTCGACCTCTGGGCGGTTTAGGGACCTTTTAAAAAACAGGCTTCGCAACATTTTGATATTTAAAGAAAACCCAGCCTGCTCTTTCTTTCGAGACTATCAAAAGTTTCGCTCTGTCCTCCTCACTGATGAAACAGTGTCGACACGCGTTTGATGGCCCCTTTTTTTTTGCCACGCTAAAACTCGCTTTGAAACTGCAGCCCAATACTGCATGCCTCGTCTGGTTGGCAATGTTCAAAGCTCTGGGTTATTACTAAAACCTTATTGGATATCACAGAGACATAGTTCACACAATCTTTCACCGACGCCAGCTTTCGGTAGAAAAACACGCTATTCTAAAGAATTTCTCAAAGTTTCTAGCCAATGGCACGGAACCCCTGCTGGTAGCAGGTGCCTCTCGTGTCGGCTCGACTCTAGAGTACACGAGCAACTCAAATGGCCCGTGTACAGAAAGGTCTTCAGAAGGGCCGAGGGGGCATAGAAAGGGTCCTGCGTTCTGGTTTCCGCAAGCCCTCAGCCGAACAAGACCGGCGTATTTCTTTCCTGGATCTACTCGAGCGGAGGCAGGAAATGGATAGGTTGTGCTGTTGCCCTGTTGGCGCTGTTCTTTTTTTAAAAGTTTTTTTATGTCGGTATATTTTGGAAAGGACCTTCAACCTCTAACAGGACACCAGTGTTTGAAATTAGGCTTCCTCACGCCACATCTCTTTTCCTAATAGTAAAAAAAAAAAGGAAATTTCAAAAAACACCGGCAAGAGCATGCAGACTGTACTTTGCTTATCTCGGGAGAGGCTACGGTAACTTAACTAAGGACAGTGAAAGTGCTTCGTCTCGGCGTGTGCCCGCTATCTATTTATCTATCTACGAGCAAAAAAAATTCAAAAATGAAATTATGGAGTTTTACGTGCCAAAACCACGATCTGATTATGAGGCACTCCGGAAATTTGGACCACCCGTGGTTCTTTAACGTGCTCCTAAATCTATGTACACGGGTGTTTTCGCATTTTGCCCTCATCGAATTCCGGCCGCCGTGGCCGGAATTCGATCCCGCGAGCTCGTGCTCAGCAGACCAACACCGTAGCCACTGAGCAACCACGACGAGCACGCGCATGGACTCACTGCGCATTTCCTTTCTCTGTCTCTCATCTTTATATTCACCCTTTCGCGTGCCCCAGTGTAGCGCAGCCAACCAGACGTTTTTTTTTTTTTTTGGTTAACATAGCTGCCTTCTCGCTTTCTTTCTTTCTGTCTGTCTGTTGCTCATGGAATTCTCTTACAGCTACAGGTGATCATCCATGGCTCACCGACATGTGCTGTCATGGGCGATGTGAAATATTTGCGACGTTATTCACCCCTACCAATCAGCTTAGGAGCCAAGAACCGTTGCAGGAAGAATAAGAAGTAGTTTCTTGATTGGAAAATGTAGAGAGGTCGGCCGGTAAATGGAGTATCTGGCCTGCTACTCTACGTAAGCGAAGGGAAGAGGGGAAGAAAGAGGGTCATAATGGGGGATGATAATGGGAGAAACGAGGCGAAAGAACGCATCGTATAAATGTTACCATCACAAGCACGAGTCCAGGCTTGTTAACAATATTTTAAACGAAATAAAAAGGAATAAGACGCAGAGCCCAACATTTGTGTCCCGTGTTCTCGCTTCTCCGATCACTGAATCTGTAGTTACAGATTCGACGGGTCTATCAGTGGTTGCGTTTAAAAGCCAAATGTTAAGCCTTGGAATAGCGCCTCCCAGAAAGGCGCACGTGCTGAGCACGCGAGCAGCCACTGACAGAATTAACGAGACACCACACTGTCTTAATTTCGGTCCCGTCGAGAGAGACAGGGGCTAAACTATGCTTATGAAATCCCACTCGAGGGTCGCCCATTTTGTCCCAGGTGTCTTTCGTCGAGTCAAAATTAGTGATGAGCTTGGCCACGGCTTGCCGAAGGAGGAATCCGCCAACAACTCCTCAGGTGTTGCAGGCATACAGGTGGGTGTGACTTCGGTCGGACTCCCCAGGATAGCTGGATGGGTCCCCGAACAGTGTGATAAAATGTGAGCATTTTTCTAGTAGCCATCAAATGCCACGCAAATTCAGGCAAGCTCTGTATGTAGTGTTTGAAATATGGTAACAGGGGGTAACAGAGAAGAAGAAGAAGACGAAGTGATAGGAGAACGCCGCTTTTTTTTTTAGCTACCTACTGCCGCCCGATTCTTGGCCTATCCCCCTCAGTGGGTGCGAGCCATGATAAAAGATCATCATCATCATCATCATCATCATCATCATCATTGCCTTCTGTGCTCCTGCAAATCAGTATTAGCCAGCCGTGTAAACTTGTTACGGCTTCGAGGACAACATCAGCTGCGATCACTGATACCGGTGAGCGGCGCGACGACAAGCGCTGACGTTCGACTGCCACCGTGGCGGAGGGCAGCAACGGAGATGTGCAAGCGTGGCAAGGTCCGCCATTACCGCAGCATGGCTTCGGAGCCGACGAGCCTGTGAGCCAGCCTGGAGCCGCCAGGGTCTCCTACATTCGACCCCCGACACTCGTCTTGGATGCGACGAGGAAAGCTGAGAGCATGTCGGACGAAGCAAGCAGTGCGAAAAAGGTGAGAGTCGAAGATCAGAACGAGTACATGAATGAGAGAACATCGACGTACTCCCTTCGCGAAGAAGATATTGAGATTAAATGTCATGAGGAGGCAGATCCCTTCACTCTTGTGACATATAAGAAAAGAAGGTTCGAGGGTATTCCTGTGGTATTTCAACCAATTGAAGAAACGAAAACGTTCTGGAGAGTAAACCCAAATGTTGTCGCCTCAGAAATCGTTACGCTAGCAAAGGAGAAAGTAAGCTTTTTCCGAGTGAACCAAGACGAAAGTTCCTCAGTGACTGTGAGTTCTCTCGCCTCAGCCAAAAGTTGGTTATCATGTGTGCAACTAGCTGGCTTACTAGTGAAGCCATTCACTCCGGAGTCATATATACGAAATGTTGGTAAAATCAGACATGTCCTGCTACAATACACAGAAGAACAATTAACACAGTATTTAAGAGAGGCAGGATTGACATCAGCTAGACGCCAGACCCGTTATATACGCCAAGAAGATGGCACTGTAGAATCGCGCCCAGTGAGAAGTGTGATTTTGCAATTCCGCAATGACCGACCAATTCCACTGGTCATTCCAGTCGAGCAATATCTGGGGCCAGTCAGGCGCTGCTATAACTGCCAGAGATTTGGTCACTTAGCGAAAAACTGCCGAGGAACAAGGCGCTGCAAAATATGTGCAGAAGACCACGATCACAAAGACTGCAAATCTATAAGACAGCCTAAGCGTGTGAACTGCAACGGACCCCACACTGCATCATTTTCGGGATGCCCGCAGAATAAAGCAGCAGCTCTTCAACATCAACACGACATCATCTATGGTCACACCCAACAGCATGGTGCACCGGAACCAAACAAGAATACGATGAAGCCAGCGCAACCACCTCGGCCACAAGTGCCTATGCATCAGGACGCCTCTATGACATACGCGAAAGTCGCAAGGGGACCACAAAACCGAGGACAAAGTTTTGGGTCATCACCAAGCCAACATCAAGCTCGACAAGAACCACAGGAAGGGCCTCGTCAAAAGAACAACCACGTGACTAACATACGACAGAATACCAGCACACCGCAACCAGTAAGTGTAACGAAACAGGGGACCCCCTCACTTCTATATTGCTGAACTTGTCATTCCAATGTTGTTTTGTGCTTTAAAAGCCATACTTGTCGCGATTCCACAGGCAAATAACCTACCGGAGGTTAAGGCCGTATTGTCGATGGAACAAGTGATATTACAAAACGCTACGTCAGCCACTGCGCAGACGGGGCATGAATATTTCTTATCAAAATGTCGCCATATTCAATGCGAATAGTCTTCGCTCTAAGTGTGCGGATTTTAGAAAACTGGTGGCTCAGTTCTCCTTTCCAGTGTTATGTATTACAGAGGCCGGTGTAGACAACGCTTTTCGGCTAGCTAGCTACGTTGTTTATACATCCTCTCGATCTTCAGGATTGAGCAGAGTGATGATCTGTGTTCGAAGAGACCTGCTGTCAGCGCTATTAAGTGCTACAGCGTCAGACATCCCAGAATACGTAGCATGCGAAGTTCGGTTTGGCCGAGTAAATATCACTATTGTCAGTGTTCATCTACAGCCTTCTACAAATATGTCATTTTCCACATTGACTGGCCTCTTTCCGAAATACACAAAAGATGTAATATTTTGCGGAGATTTCAATGCACACCATGTCATGTGGGGAAGCGCCTACTGCGACCGTCGTGGAAATGAGCTAGAAAAGGCAATTCAGAAGAGTGGTCTGTGTTTGTTGAATGACGGCTCAGTGACCTTCCTACGGGGTTTTAATTACTCCAGCTGCCTCGATCTCACGCTCTGCTCAAACAATATTGCATGTGGAGCAACATGGAGAACAGACCTTGAAACAAGGGGTAGTTATCACTTTCCTATCCTAATACAGCATCCTAGACTACGATTTTTGACTTATCGGCGCTCTGCAAAAATAACAAATTGGCAGGCATTTCGATATCACATTACAAGTCAAGCTGATGCTGTCAGTGATACAGACAGTCTATTATCGCTTATAAAAGACAAATTAAATCTTTGTTCAAAATTTGTTAAGATTCCTGATGGTTACGCTGGTGTAGACTCTGAATACGAGAGGCTCAGAGCTATACGCCGCAGAGCTGAGAGAAAATATCGACACACAGGCCTTCTGAAGATTACCGAGAATGCCAAAAAGTGTATGATCGTATGGGTCGGCAGCTGGAGCGACTAGGTACAAAGCGCTGGCAGGAATTCTGCACTTCACTCACTCCCTTTACACCTGAATCGAAATTATGGAATGTTCTGCGCTCTTTAAGCGGACAAGTAACGCACCAACAGCCATTCAGAGCACTAGCTTTAGTCCAGAAAGTACCAGAAACAACTGTAGCAAATGAGTTTTGTCAGCTTATTACTCGCCCAAGTGCAGCAGTAAACACATCTGAATACAGTAATTATGTCGAAGAAGTCAAAGCATCGATCAATATTTCTATTAGAAGCGATCATCATGACCTAGATCAACCGTTTTCACTAGAAGAATTAAAGAACGCACTTGTATCGTGCCGCCAGAGGACAGCAGCCGGACCTGACGGGGTCACATATGCTGCCCTGAAAAACCTGGGTCCTGTAGCCACAAATACTTTATTAAAATTACTGAATGATGCATGTATATCGGAATGTCTTCCTCCTTCTTGGAAAATTGCGCGAATGGTTCTGATACTAAAACCGGGTAAAACTCCTTTATCGTTAGATTCTTTCCGCCCTGTAAGCCTGACAAGTTGCGTTTGCAAACTTATGGAAAAGATGATTGATGCTGAGCTTCAATGGTGGACAGAATGCACCAACGCACTGCCCGAAAATATGGCGGGCTTCCGCAGGCACCGGTGTACGATGGATACAATTTTAGATCTTGTTACATACGTAGATCATGAGAGGAGCTGTGGAAGAATCACCATTGCAGTGTTTCTAGAAAGAAAGCGTGCATTTGACACAGCCAGCCCCACTCACGTACTGCATGGGTTAATTCAGTTGGGCATAGTTGGCCGAACACTGAGATGGATTGCATAATTCTTAAGAGACAGGAAAATCTATATTGAAACTGCTGATGGCAAAAGCACAGAGCATAAAGTGAATCAAGGCGTTCCACAAGGTGTACTCAGTCCATTTTTATTTAACTGCGTTATGCCTGAATTACCCCATATCTTGCCTGCTACCTTGAATTATTCACTATATGCAGACGACTTGTGCATATGGGCTTCTGACACGAGTACTCAAGCCGTTCAGCAAAAGTTACAAGCTGGCCTAACAGTGATTAATGATTTTTTGAAAAGTAGAGGTTTGATTACTTCACTTGAGAAAACTGCTGTACTTCCTTTTACAAGGAAATTCCTCAAGAGATTCCAACTTGTGCTAGACTCTCAGCGTTTGCAACTTGTCCGACAACACAAGTTCTTAGGTATTATTATAGACAGACGGTTATCATGGGCTCCCCAAATAAAAGCATTAGAGGAGAAAGTCAACTCTCTAATCAACATTCTTCGTTGATTTGTTGGAGTGAGATTGGGTAGTTCAACCTCTTCTTTATTACGCATTCACTCGGCGATCATTAGACAAAGAATAGCATATTCTGCTCCTGTACTACATGGAATATCCCGTAATCTAGAGGAAACCATTCAAAGATTAATCGCCAGAAGCCTTCGCATATGTCTTGGTGTTCCCCGTGCAAGCCAGTGCTTTGGTAATTGCCGAGTCCTGCCAACCAACTTTTCATGCAATAAGATTTACGGAAACTTGTCGTCACTTTTTTCGTTTGGCAACACAATACGCTAATCATCCATTATTCCAAAACCTTCAAGGTAGAACCGCTGCACGCATACATGATGAAATACGGCGGTGCAAAAGCTTACTACCTGCTTACGAATACTGGCCTGCATGCGCAACTCATCCCCCATGGCGACTTGCAATTCCAGAAATAGTGACTTCAATTCCTGGAGTAGGTCGTAAATGTGATATGCCCGTAGTTGCGATAAAGCAATTAACTTTATCACATCTTTACACTAACTGCGTAGATCGTATTCACGTATATACCGATGGATCATGCTGGAAACAAAGCTCTACATCAGCGTTTCATATACCTACATACCAAGAGAAAAGATATTATAAGCTTTGCCAATTTACAACGTCCACAACGGCAGAACTTTACGCAATACTTTCTGCTTTACGTTACATATGTCAGCATTCAGGACCTTTTCGCTGGGTAGTTCTGAGTGATTCTCAAGCCTCATTGCTGAGCCTAAATGAAATCAGCTTAAGAAAAAGCAACAGCACATTGGCATATGAAATACAGAAGACATACGCCATAGCGAAAGATCTGCAACACGACATAACTTTCCAGTGGATTCCAAGTCACTGTGAAATCATAGGAAATGTAACGGCTGATCAAATGGCACGTGAGGCTCATCAAAAGAATGAATTATCAGTGGTTCCTCTAGCAATGAGTGATGCGCGTTTTTTATTGAACAAACTATGCGGTAAATTGTCCAAGGAAACTTGGTTCATAAATGATGCGCAGAACTCTCGATTATATAATATTGATCCTGTAATGGAATTCAATATTCCGTTTTTTAAAATTAAGCGATCGGTTGAAACAACAGTACATAGGCTTCGGCTAGGCACTGCCTATACTAAAAGCTTCCTGTAGAGGATAAGAAAAAACTAATAGTGCTACATGCTCTTGTGGAGAGGCTGAGGAAGACATAGAACACCTTCTTCTACGCTGTAAAAAACATGATGCTCCCCGTAAGAAGCTTTCAGAAAAACTACGGGGCTTGGATAGACGACCACTATGCATGGGAAAAATTTTGGCTCCTTGGCCGACAGAAAAACTACAAAACATCGCTGCGCGCGCCTTGGTACAATTTTTAGAGGAATCAAAAATATCACAAGAATACTACGTCAGATATTAGTTATTGCTGGCACTGTTATTATTAGCAGGCACTCTTGATTGCATGTTTACTGTGTCTTCGTGTTCATGTGACATTTGTGTCTGCGCACAAGACTGTTGTATTTAGAGCACGGCATTCAAGACGAACCTAATTCGCAAGTGCCCAACATCATCTTTGTGAACTTGGTTTTAAAAACATTTATGCTTTGTGAACTCATGTGTTGTGTGTGAACACTTCAGTTTTGTGAGTATTTATGTTATGGGAACTCTTCTGTAGTGCGAACATTTATTTATATTTCAGTTAGGATTTTGTACGTGAATGTTCGTACATGTGGTTATTAGTCCAGTTATGTGAGTTATGACAACATTCCGAGGACAACTATCATGCAAGAGAAGAGGAGTAGCCGGCGCCACATATAGGCACCAACCTCTCCTTAAATACATTTAATTAAATAAAAAAAAAACAGGGGGTAGTGTATGCGCACATGCCTCCGTAGTACCATCTATCTTCTCTTCATGTGTCTGCTTGTTTGTGGATACTTCATATGGTTGATGCGTAAAGTATCTTGCTGTAGCAACAGTTCTCCACGTGCGCCCTCTACGGAGGTGACAAATTCAGGCCAGTGATGGCGTCGCCGCGCCTGTATTGGTACACGTACGGCTCCTCAACGCATTAAACTTGAGCACATATGCGTCGAAAAAGCGGTTTGATTTCACTCATTCTGCATAGATATTGGCACGTGTACTTATTAAACCGAAGCTTTCTGTGCTTTACTGATTCGTGTGTGAGTGCCAAAAACGCACTGCAGGACAAACTTAAACAATGAAACTATATGCGCATCTGGGCACACAATAGAACAACGGCTGCGCATCTGCGCACACAATAGAACAACGGCGAACGACATACGTATCGTAGAGCACTGCAGTTTACATTCGCAGTTGTACCGGTAAGAACAATGGGAACTGCAACGCCACGCTACCCAGACGAACTGTATATATCTGCATTGAATTGCTTGCGGCTAATGAGGAAAATTAGACGAAACAAATTTTGTGCTTGGAAAAGAAATAAGGCCGTCTGGAAAGCCGACATACTACGCCTGACATTACCACTGCATGTATTCAAACTAGGATTCGTCCTACATGGAGAAGAGCCCAGAAAACTGCACAAGGGATACGGACCGGACAAGTGCGGCTACTCTAAAATGATTTTCATTCGCAGTTGTACATGCGCAAGGCAGACGATATTGCATGACTGAAAAAAAAAACAATTGACAGTAATGGCATCTGTCCTGTCCGTATGACTTGTCCCGTTCATGTTTCAGGGTAGCCCCTACTGCAACCGTCATGTCTATCTCGCAATCAATTCATGCGCAGCAAACTAAAGCTCACAAGTAAACCTTGTCAGCTTGGCAATATTGGGGGCGAGCTCCATCATTGGAAAAGCAGGCGCCACCGTCGGCGTGACGTGGTATGAGGGATCACGTGGACACAGCGGCCGCGTCATCTGCTTCGGAAGCGCCGAAGCGAGCTGAAAACGAAAGTTAGTCCCACCTGCGCTACGGTTCTGATTAAGTGGGGATGTTTTCCCGCTTCGGGTGTCTGCTTGACAACACTTGAAAGCACTTTAGTAGATAGTGGTTGCCTCTGAAGGCGTCCGACATGGTAGGCTATTGCTCGGTACCGCAGTGCCGTACGCGTACGCAACGGAGCCCGGTGTCAGCCTTCACACGTATACGCAGGCCAAGAAGCTGCGTGTAGCTTGGATTTCGAAACTTAGGAACCGGCAAGCAGCGATCGGCTACAACTCGGGTGTGTAGCAACCACTTCCGCGAGGAAGATTTCTGCTACGGCGTTGAGGCTGCAATGTTCGGTGAGTAGCAGAACGCGCGCACTGAAAAGATCGCCCGCGCGCGCTGCCCGATTAATGTCATGTCATGGAGATTTGGTCTGTGAACTTGTTGGCAAGTTCATAGACCATACTGGCAAGTTCACCAGAATGGAAAGGGAACAGTAAGAAACACATTAAAAAAAGGCATGGCATATGCTCATGTTTCTGTTAGCACCAAACAACGAATATACTGGATTAACAAACAGCAGTGAGAAATTCCTTGCTGAGAAGAACGATAAACATACAGTGCCACGCAATTTGAGAAATCGGCCAAGAATTTAGAAGAAAAGAAAAAAAATTGAATCGTCGCGATGGCACTTCACGGGTCGCCGATTAGCGTCGAAGTCCCTAGTTATAACGAAATTATTTTTGAACAGCTCTGATAATGTCCACGCCACAATAATTTCTTGTGTATTGTCAACTGTTAATATGCTGGGGCCTAAAGCTCGCGCCACAGTGCGAAAACCCGCTCGCAGCGAAAGCGAGACATTGCGCGTGGACATGCATACAGACGCCCGTCCGATCGCTGCATTGAGGCTTCATTCTGTTATGTGTCATTTGGTTATACAGACGGCACACTATAAAAACATATGCTCTCAGCGATTGCCTACCTTTCACGCAAGAAGCTGGTTCGGGGGACTCCATCACGGCGACTGCGCGCAATGGGTGTTCACCGCACGTATTCGGTAAAGATATAGCGCCTGTAAACTATTATGCACTTTCTTTTTGCCGAAGAATAGTATTTTGACAGTAAAAAACTTGGAGTACGCTTAAGCTTTGCCCTTAAGGGCGAAGCTTAAGCTCGCTTCGGCGCTTCCGAAGCAGACGACGCGGCCGCTGTGTCCACGTGATCCCTCATACCACGTAACGCCGACGGTGGCGCCAGCTTTTCCAATGATGGAACTCGCCCCCAATAGTGCCGAGCTGACAAGGTTTACTTGTGAGCTTTAGTTTGCTGCGCATGAATTGATCGCGAGATAGACATGACGGTTGCAGTAGGGGGTATACCCTGAAACACGAACGGGACAAGTCATACGGACAGGACAGATGCGATTACTGTCAAGTGTTTTTTTTTAATTTTCAGTCATGCAATATCGTCTGCCTTGCGCATGTACAACTGCGAATGGAAATCATTTTAGAGTAGCCGCACTTGTCCGGTCCGTACCTTTGTGAAGTTTTCTGGGCTGTTCTCCATGTAGGACGATCGAATCCTAGTTTCAATCTATGCAGTTGTAATGTCAGGCGTAGTATGTCGGCTTTCCAGACTGCCTTATTTCTTTTCCAAGCATAAAATTTGTTTCGTCTAATTTTCCTCATTAGCCGCAAGCAATGGTCATTCCGTCGTTCTTTACTCGGCGTTGCTTTTAACTCGAAGTGAAGAGACCCTCTTGTGGAATCAGAGGTAATTACTCATTTTATTTTTATTTACTTCTGTTGCCTTACAATTTAATGCTAATTTTCATAGGATAGCAGAATTAGGTTTTCTCGTACATTCAAATTAGAATCCGACGCCGAATGGTAACGCGATAGCATTATTGGACGCCGTTGACGCCGACGCCGACACCGTATTTTCTGTGACATGGGGCCATATCAAAACGAATTAGCAGGCGAAGTCCCAATTTGACCAGCCTAGGATGCGAGCGCCATCTGGATGTCATTTTAGCAAGTAAAGTACCCGAACGGTAGGTCTTGTAGAAGTGCTGGAAAAGGGGTTTGTGTTTGAGTTTCCTCGTAGCAGAATTAGGTTTGCTCGTACATTCAAATTAGAATCCGACGCCGAATGGTAAAGTCGTACTTTGTCATTTTTATGACGGATTTCACTGTGAAAAATTCAATTTTTGTTCACCAAAACCTTGCACCACGTGAAGGGCCTGCGTGGTCGGGGTGGTTGGGGATGATTTTCTCCGCCACATGCCGATATCGCAAGCCGGTTGCCGACGCCGGATTTTCTGCGACACGGGGCCCTTAACGCTATCGCGTTAAAACGTCCCTCGTTCGCGGAGTACTTACAGAAATTCCCAGGAGGGCTTCCGCTTGAGTGAGTGAGTGAGTGAGTGAGTGAGTGAGTGAGTGAGTGAGTGAGTGAGTGAGTGAGTGAGTGAGTGAGTGAGTGAGTGAGTGAGTGAGTGAGTGAGTGAGTGAGTGAGTGAGTGAGTGAGTGAGTGAACTTTATTCGGTCCACAATAGAAGCGAGTAAACTCGACGTCACCTGGCTAGGCCCACCACGTTGTATTTTTATTGCGCGCCTACAGCCAAACCGCGCCGCGTTATCCCCGGTGCTACGCAAGCGAGGCGCTTCCCACAAATGGCGACTCCGTAAGTCCTCGCCCCCAATACATAAATAACGAAAGAAGCGCTCAAGTATGGAGGCTCCGGGGCACTTATATATTTCTCTTGAGCTGAAGCTTAAGTGCGTCCAATTTCAGTTCAACGTCTTTTTACCCGCATTGGCGAATATCGATGGAAATAACTAAATGACAATGTTACATGGCTCAATTATTTTGCAAGATCGATTGTTCTCTCACTATTTTATAATCTCCACACAGCATCTCTAGACTAGGTATTCAACAGCAGCTAGCAGAAAAAAATGAAAGAAAAATAAATCCCGAAGTAATCCTCGTCCTATATTGCATGTGTTACACATGCAGGTAGGGGGGCTGGCATCGCGTCCGGGCTTCTGTCTGTGTGCGTGAATCGTGCCAATTACTTGTCCAAGTCGACGTTCGAGGGGGCACAGTTCTCGTTCACGATTTACTGGTGGACGCAACGCATTAGCCTTTTTCGTCCCCATTAAGCTAATGACCCGCTTTAGCGTTAGCCGATGGTGTCTCCTGAGCGATCGGCAGCTGTCATTTTTAACACGAAAGTGTTTTATGCCGGGGTCCACCAAGACTTCACTGACGTATTTCCGTCACGGAAATACGTCATAGAACATAATACAAAGAAAGAAACCAGAAGAAAAAGTTCCACAAACATGCAAAATTTGGAAATCGAACCCACGACCTCTCGGTCCGCGACGATAGATCGCCGAGCGTTTAACCCATTGCGCCACAAACGCATTTGCAGAGAGCTACACAGACGCGCCTTATATATCTAACACTCCTCCGTGTACCCGCGCTCTTGCTCGGGGCGGTGCCGCCGCCTACGAGCAGAAAAGAGAAGTACTGCATTATGACACTAACGCGCACCGACAGTGAACGCTTCGGTGGTCTCAGCACTACGACGCCTCGATGCCAGCATTCGAAGGGACGCTGGCATCAAGAAGCACTACCAACGCCACCTAGGTGGCGGCGTTCACCGTACTCAGCACAGTGGAGCGTGGCCTCCGCAATTAGCTCTGAAAATGTTTCTGAAGTTGATCGCGGAGGCTGCAATTACGACGCGCTGTACGCGCTGATTTGACTCGGTGACGATTCAGTTACGTGCTTTGTCTTGCGCGTTGTATTAGTGTGTCAGTTACGTGCTTCGTCTTTCGCGTTGTGCTAGCGTGTGCAGCGTAGTGCAGCTTCCATATGCACGACGGTTGCTCATGGTCATCGACGTTGGTAGTCGTGATGGAGGAGACGTGCCACCAGGCGTCAGCGTGGGTGCATCAACGCCTAAGGGCGCTTTAGCCACAAAACACCAATAGACATTATATATCAATGTGCAATAAACATTACACTACTTCTGTGAAGACACGTTTCACTTTCGTGTTCTATACCGATTCCTATATAAGAGGGATCAACCACTTTTTTTTCAATGATCCCTGAAGTCGAGAGGGCCGGAGCATTTCTGGTATAGCGTCCTCGCTATATCCATTCATTAGACACAAATGGGTTTTAGGAGACTGAGTACTTATTGCGGCTTCACCTGCGACGACTTTGACAGCGAGAGAGCCGCGGTGATTGTGCGTCAGGCCTCCTATATCTCAGAGGCTACTCCGTTTACGTGTTGTAAACTTTTTTACTGCAAGAGGTCAAGAATTTGGTTCGCCCAATATGCTCCTAGGTCTATGGGATCTTGAATGCGTGAGATCTTATGTCACGCATCCAAAGGCGGCAATTCGTGATATTATCGAGGCTACGTCAATGACGAGAAATTGTAACAATTACGCTCATTGACGCGCCATAGCACTCCCTCCGTCTAAATATTTCTTCCACATTAGCAACTAGAACAATCCATCACGTGCTTCATCTTTGTAATCATCATACTTCTCATCGCGTTTGCGTAACAATGCTCGTAAATCCGTGCTATGGACCGTTAGGCAGCGCAAAGAATTTGCAAGTGTTGCCGATCAGCACCAACAGCACAAGTAAGAAATATCTCTCTTTTGGATTCTTCCCTTCTATGTTTGCAGAAGGACAATCACAGTGTCGTCAGGACCGTGAGAACGTTAATTTTTTTAGTTTGGTTTAGTTTAGTTTAATTTGGTGAGAGCGGCAATCGCTCTCGCCAGCACCACATGCACAGACGCAGCAGTCATTTTCACCGACTCTCAGGCCGCCTGTAGAAATTTCTCGAGGGGCCGCATCTCGGCTCATGCATTCAAGGTACTACAACGACGTAGCACTCCGCTCCCGTACACCTGCGTAACGTGGGTACCCGGACACGAGGGACTGGAGGGGAATGAAGCGGCTCACACCGCTGCCCGCGAGCACGTCAACCGGGCTCCCCTCGCCCCACACGCCCTCCGACCCGCGGCAGAAGAGGTGGAAGCCGTACCCAACAACTATTCGTCGATATTGCAACAATACAGGCTCGAGCGCCGCGTGTACCCTCCACAGCACCCAAACCTCGGCAAAGATGAAAGCGTGGTCCTCAGACGCCTACAAAGTAATACTTACACTCACGGAACTATAATGCATCGCCTCTACCCGACGCTCCACAGCTACCTCTGCCCACTCTGCAACGTTCCCGACATCCTGGAACACTTGCTCTTTGAATGCCCGTGGCATGAAGACAGCGAAATGCAGCCGCAAATGGACGCTAACCGAGCACCACAAGCAAACGAAGACCACCTAGTCGAAACGTGGGAGGCCAAGCTCCCCCTCGGGGACCTGGAAGACCAACGACAACTCGTCGCCAGGGCCAAGAGGGCAGCCGAAGCCAGAGGGTTCCTGGACTAAGGAACGTTCCCACCTCAGGATGATACCGGGCCTCGCTCGGGACACTGTTTCGACAATAAACGTTTCTTTCTCTCTCTCTCTCTTTGGTTTTTTATTAGTACACGTCATTCCCAGAGACAATATATATATATATATATATATATATATATATATATATATATATATATATATATATATATAAACAATAATGTAGCATCGCTATGTGTGTCAGGCGCGTCTGTTGATGGCAGCCGTACTGTTGCTATAACCACATCCGCGTCAAGCCATCCCGAAGCGATTCTAACTCACAGATTTCCCATTGCAGCCATTCAGTGATATAGAAACCGTTCGTCATGATTGTCACGTACTAGGAGGGCTTGCAGCCTCCGAGCGCGACGCCATGATAAGTTTTCTCGTGAGAGCTATATAGGCAGTTGAACGTGACCTTTCGTTTAAGTTCTCGGCAGTATATCTGCGAGGACGTGGTCGCCAGTTTTCCCGGGAGAGAGAATGCACAATGGACGTGTGGCTTAACTACCGCAAGGAAAGCGGATGTCCTTTTTGCTTGTGGCTTGTGTGTATTGGGAAAACGCGAAACTGCTTTCTGCAGGAAGTAACTCTTGTTCGCTCGTTCGACGCAATATTTTGCAAGATGTAAGCGCCATCACGAGGTTGGTTTTATGATCACTAATATGGTCTTCGTGAGACAGTAATAGAGTATTTAATGTAGATACTAAAGAGGGTGTAATGATTTCGGAGCACCTCATCAGTTTGTTTAAGACGCACACTGTCGATATTACATTTAAGTATTAGAGGTGGAGTTCAAGGATAATGAAACTCCTACGTATGAGCTGTCTCAGTTGTCATAATGTCTCAGTTGTCAGTGAAAAATTTCGCTATATTATCATACAGCTACAAAGTTTCCCCGGGAAAGTTACCTCAATTCATGGTTGTGGAATGCTGTTTACAATTTTGAGACAAAACACGCAAGAAGTTTTTTTTATGTTTTCAAGTAATATGATTTTGGTAGGAGCATACAAATAAAGACAGTGTATTATTCGACGTGACTTACTATCTGAGGAACTACAGAGCTTGTCTAAATTGTATCCCATCTTATTTATTTAGAGAAAATCACACAGCACAGGTTAGCCGCACAGTTTGACGTGGGAGTAGACATCAGTTTTATGATTCGCCTGCAGGCACCGTGCCCTTCAGTTCCGTCAGCTGAGGTGCAGGAGCCATTTTGGTGAGTACAGTTGTCTCGTATCAAAGTGGTTTTAAGTGAAATGAAGTTGCTGCATAGTTGGGTGACATCCAACGAAAAGCAATTCGGAACAACAGAGCAACACTTGGGGATGACGCTATATATATATATATATATATATGTGTGTGTGGGTGTGTGCGCGCGTGTGTGTGTGTGTGTGTGTGTGTGTGTGTGTGTGTGTGTGTGTGTGTGTGTGTGTGTGTGTGTGTGTGTGCGTGTGTGTGTGCGTGTGTGTGTGTCTGTGTGTGTGTGGCTGTGAAGCAAATATTTCTTCAGATCCGGTGTGTCATAAATTAAAAGAAGTGCAGGCGTACCTAGAAAAGCAAAAATAAACATTAATTTCGACGTTTCGGTTGGGGTCCGGCCTTCATCAGGAGTGCGATTGCAAGTACACCGAGCTCAATTTATACAGTTTCCCTGTAACAAACAATTAAGGGGAAAAAACCACACGGTACCTGGTCTATGACTACAAACACCTGCACATTTAGTGACGTCACGTATATCAACACGTACATTGGCTCATATCAAACTTAACGGAAATAGGGGAGAGAGAGAGAGATAAATCAACGTGACTACAAACTTCGGGCGCACATACAGTGGCGCTATAACGTGACTACAAACGCGCGCGTGCATACAATGGCGAGAAAAAAGAAAGAAACCCTGGTACCTTGTTTATCACCACAAACACGTGTACATGTAGTGACGTCATGCCTACCAAGATGTACATTGATTCATGTCAAACTCAAAGGCCATAGGAGAGAGAGAGAGAACGAGAAATCAACGGGCCTACAAACTTGCGAGTGCATACAGTGGCGTAGAGCAAAAAAAAAAAAAGGAAGATAGGTAGGTAATTTGTGAGTAACCACACGCATTTAGTCATATCCACAAAGGAGGAACGACACAGTCAATGGAATGTAGGAGACAGGGGTCACATGGTAACAAAGGGTATGAGAGGGGCGGCAGCTGCCAAGAGAGTGTTTCTTTTGTTTTTGTTTGAGGTTGCTGCAACTTTTGTATGACCATGCAGACGGTCAGTGCACCCCCACCTGGTTATGGGACACCGGTACTTTGACCTCGACTGACCTCTGAATTATAACGAACTGCGTTCTGTTGCATTCTTTGCGCAAGTGGCATTCTTTGTATTTGCAGACAAGCTGTTTTTATACAACATCTATGTGTGTATCAAAAATACAATAAAGGATAAATAAAAAATTCTATGACAAGGTGAAGGAATAAATCTCAACAGAACATAAGGGCCAGAAGAATCTGCAATGAATGATGCATAAATATACATATCACTTCATAAGCATGCCCTATAATATATGCATATGTGATTGCTAGGAAATGCATACGGAAACAAGAAAAATGTTGATCGGAGCACCAAACAAGTGGTCTTCTTTGTGTTTGCGGGTAAACTGTTTTTTACACGAAGTCTATGCGTGTATGAAAAATAACGAAAAAGATCAATGAATCAATATGACAAGCTGAAGTAATAAACATCGACATATCAGAAGGGTGAGGATAATTTCTAATAAATGAGGTGGGAATATACACATCACTCCACAAATATGCCATGTTACAATGTCGTATTTAATCGCTAGGAAATGCGTTAGGAAATAAAGCAACTAGGAAAAATATTCATTTGTGCACCAAACATGCCAAAATCTGCCTCTTATTCGTAAGGCATGCATGTCCGCCTACCCATGCATGCTTTCATTTATTCCCTTTTAAAGTGAGCTGAACTTGTGTATTAAAAATGAATCGCAAGCTTCTGTGTCGTAGTGAGTGGGGAATCCTGATTTCAATATAGTCGCCTTTTCTGCGATGCGGATTTCTGCGACGGCAGAAATCCGCTTGGCGTGTCCATGTAATTGCTATCGCAGTAAATGTTCAATCAGCTGCGCAACTCTGCTCCCCATGGGGATCACATCCAGAACTCTAGAGCGCTCAGCGCGCGCCTCCGTCCTTTCCCCGACGCGCGATTCTCTTCTCCACTTCCAGACGCCTTCCTCCCCCGGCGCTCGGTTCCCTCGCGGCCACACACATAATCTCGCCGATTTCACAGACGGGCAAAGTACATTTTCGCCTCAAAATGAAAACGTAATGGATGGACGGTGATTGCCGGTAGCGCCTGGCTGACCATTATTAACAGCGAAGCTGTTTAACCTGGGCGTTTGCCGTCAGGTGTAACGCTGAAATGTGGGCCGATCCTGGTGGTTGTGCAGAAAGGGTCCAGGCGCAATGGCACATACCCCTCTGAACTAGCGAAGCTGTTTAAGCTCGAGGATGGTCCGTCGAGTGTACGCCGCAAAACCTCCGCCTGGTGATTACGTCACCATGCGTCGCCTAGCAACGCTTCGCCCCAGCTGCGGTGGCCGCGCCAAGCGTCGCCACAGCTGTGTGAGCTGTGACGTCATCGCGCGCACCGCATCGTTTCGCCTCAGTTTTGCCAAGCCATGACGTCACCGCGCCATGCGGAGTGCTTGCCGCGGCTGCGCAGAGATGGAGCTAAGCCATGACGTCAATGCGCTGACCCACGAGATATATAGCTCCGCGACGCCGCCGCTGCGGCAACACAAAAGCTCCACCGCCTCCACGCCGAGCACATAGTCGCGCAGATGGGGCGGCCGAAGAAGAGTGTCACTCCCGAAGAAGAGGAAGCGCGGCGCAAAAGCCGCCGCACCGCTACTCGAGAGTGAGCGAGACGACTTCAGTCCCTTCCCGAGTATCGCGCCGCCGAAGCGGCGGCGAAACGTCGGCGATTCGCAGAAGATCCGGAGTTACGAGCCCGCAAAACCGAGCAAAAGCGTTTGAGCGTCCAGAAGCGTCCACATACTTTAATGACAGAGTGTTCGTTGCTCCTTGGGCAGTCGATGATTCCGGGGTGATCTTGCGCGAAACGTGGCCGAGTGTCGAGCATAACCTCGCAAAAACATGGCCGAACCGAGATAAAGCTAGGTAGGGTCGCGAGCTTTGCTGTTTGCCCGTATTCGCACCACTAGTGTGAAGCAGTCCATAATTTTTTAAATTTTATTTGACATTAGCGATATAAGGTACATGGTTTTCTTTTTCAAGCGTAAATTAGATTTATGGCTTATGCTGTTTGTACAATTAACTGCATTGCGCCACATAAGCTTTTTTGAGGAATAGTAAGATTTGAGTAAAATATTGTCAAATATTCCACGTATGTGCGTTGAGAAACGACGTCGGTAATACAAAGTGGTATCTCATGGTTCTCCTGTAACCATTGCTTCTTGCCACAGTCATATTCGCCTTGGTTAATTGTTTCGCCCATGCACCCCGTACAGATGGTAAACCAACGAAGCTGAATGTGCGGCCCCGGAATGTGCCCCACGTGATTTCCCTCTTTCTTTCTTGTCCCGGGCTCATACCCGCCTATCCAATGCGGGTATGCGCCACACGTTATTATATTATCGGTAATCGTGAGCTTACTGACGAGCATGTTATGTTCTTAAATTTATGACCTATCAGTCATGCTTGTCATACATTCGTATCCTTCCATGCAAATTTTCGCATATACCAAGTGATCGAGACGCGAGTTTTCAAAAGGTTTTTGATAGGTTTATTTCGGCCGGAGGGTTTGAATCTAAGTGCGCCGGTCATGTCGCACATGCATGTTCCGTGAAAGCACTGCCGTCGTATCCACGCTTCCAACTTTTTCTCCCGTATGGCAAAACATGCTTTGATAGGCTTTTCTGAGGTGTCGAGTCCTTTTGCAGGGAATAAATGGCAATAATAAATCCTCCATTTGCACGATTATGCTGACCTGTCAAAGCGAATTTCACAGCGAATCTGTCTATGGCTAGCGTTCCGTGCATGCTTCGTGTCCGTCAACAAATCTGCGTGTGCAAAGACTCAGCTCCAGAATTTGATGCAAAATCGCTTCATTCTATGCAAAAGATTGTACGTCTCATCACTTGAATATGCATTTTCAGTACATTAGTAAACAACAGGCAACATTTTCAAGATAAGTGGACTCTCAGGTACATAATAAGGGTTTCTCAAAGTTTCGCCGATGTGCAACCTGCGTCAGCAACGCTCGCCCCGCTCTCTCTTTGTCGTCGTTCCAAGAGCTTGTGTGCCTATAGCTTCCTCCCGCTCTCCCGGCGTGGTGGTGCCGTCGCGCGTGTCTATTTTCCTCCGGTTCCCCGAGGTGTCGGCAGTTTTCTACGCGAATGTATGTAAGACATCCGATCAAAATAAAAGAGTGTGTGCATGTGTCTTTCTTCGGGATGACCGCCAACACCACTCAAGAAAAATAAAATTTGCTCATGCCTTTGATCTGAATGCTGTGTCACCTCTGTGTCGTGTGCTTAACTGCTTCGCTGGTAATTCACCTTCACAGCAGTGGATGACGCGAGTTTTTTACAAGCGAAGCTTGTATTTCTAGCCTGAACTTCCGTGTCTGTTCGCAGAAACTATCATCATCAGCAATGGATCAAGCGTTGTCGTCTTCTTCCACAGCTGGCTCTGTTGCCGATCATCATTCCAGCGCCGAATCTCACTTTTCTTCTGTCGTTGTAACGGGGGGCCACGTTTACGCGGGTATGAGCCATTGCTTAATGGGGTATGAGTCATTCATTGTCTTACGTGACGGACAGATTTATTTTAAAGCAATTTATTTTGAAGAATCGCAAGCGGCAATGACGGGTGGATGCTGCTAACCAGGCCGCTGAGCAAACTAGAGACATCGAACGCATACGTTTGTGGTTCGACAACTTCTCCCTCATCAGTGTGATCTACTCCGACAAACAGCGACGCAATGCCTTAGAATGGTTGAATGAACATTACGCTGTTAGTGGAGAAGACGTTGGTGAATTTAGAGTTTGCGGTACATGTAAGGAATCTTTAATCAAGGGAGAAATGTCTGCGTTCAACACTGTGAATGGGTACGTATACACTGTGAATGGGTACGTATACCCTCCATTCATTGTGATGGTTATAAATATGCTTATCATCCACCTTCACAGAGTGGAAGGGCTGACGAATTTTTTTCTACATTTTTATTCTTCCACTGCGAAACAAAATACAGATTTAGTGATCATCGCACTGTATTTTAAGAAGCTTCGCTCATTTTTTCTCAGTCTGGAAAACACTTAGAGAAAAACGTGTGCAGGAACAACCCGCCAGGGTTTTTCATTTCATTAATAAAAACATCTATTTAGCCACTCAAATGTTTAAAATACTTAAATTACTGAATTGTGCGTATATAAAAGAACAGTGCTTTCTCATAAAAATTCAACGACGATAGTTACACTCATATAGGCTAATGAGGTCTTCGCGTGCCAAACAATTACTCGCAGGGAAGCAAGCGTTGCTCTCGTGCACTGACTTATACGAATCTGATCTTGTGGACAAAAATAATAATTTTTTAAATGTAAAAATGTATATGCGCGTCGGGGGAGTGGGAGGGCTGGGGTTATGCACGTCGCAGTAAACAAACAGATAGGGGGCAGGAGATGAAAAACGTCGGCGCGATCGCTATGGTTGAGCATGCCGATTTTTTTGTGTATATCGCCGATTGTTACCGGCTGCCCACGAAACCCTTGCTTCGCACATAGCAGTGAACAGCAGTGTGAGATAACCACTGAACATGGATGAAAGCAGCAGCTATGCATGCAACTATGCTCTCGAGCGAGCAGTTTTGTTTTACCGTGCCTTAGACGAGATTGCGGATGGCGCTTGGCTGCCACTCGATAGATGTAACTTGACATTTTAAATATTTCCTATTGCTTCATAAAAACTAATGTATTATAGTGGAAGATTACTACTCCATGAAAGTAACTCGGCAATAGGTAAAAAAGTTACTTACCTGCCAATGTTTATTAACAATGCACAGACACGGCAAATAGAACAAGCTGGCCCGGCTCTTTCAGGGCATCCTCTGCAGCCTTTTACAAGTTGTTTAACTAACGATGGCTTTTCGAAACATTCGCTGGTCATTCGCCCGTGATTGCTAAAGGGTTGCAGAAAATAGCACCTCATGCTCTTCAGATTTGGAATTGATCCGTTGCTTTTACTCGGTACCCTTAACTGTAATTCAGTTACTGTTTTAATAACAAAATGCGTGTAACCAGTGATATAACCGAGACAACTTGTGATGGGTGACGCAGATTGAGCAATTGCATATTGCAGGAAATACGACATATATATATATATATATATATATATATATGTATCTGTCACTCATTACAGCTTGTTTCGTCGATAATGTAACTGCATGGTTACATGCAATTGTTTACTAAATAAGTAACTGAATTACAGTTAACGTTACCGAGTAAAAGCAATTAATAGATGAATTCCAAATATGACAACAATATAATTAATTAAAAGGAATTAATTACGTGCCATTTGTTATGTACAAGTCTGCCATCAATTGCCAGGAATGTGCAATAACGCATTAGCAGTGTCCATTGGCAATTTGTGTCAATAGAGGGTATAAGCTAAAATACATAGCGGATATTTGTTCCGCAAAGGAGAGCCAATAAAACGTGTGCTGCGAAGGGGGCGCCACTGCGAGAGAAATATTTATGGGATATATGATCAGATGTTTCACTCATTTCTTATAACTGGCTTAAGCTTGACAGGATGCACTATTGGTAAAATATGCTATTATGTTGGTGGTCTATAACGACCGCGCAAAACCGCCTATAGAGCTAACTTGATTATAATATGGTTCGCCAAATCCGAGTGCGAAGCCAAACACTAAACCCAATCCAAATTTGGAAGCAGCGCGGCCTCCTCCTTATAGAATTTGTTGTGGGGTCAAATACATGAATAATAACTGCATTGCCAATGCCCCTGTATATTAGATGCTGCAAACGAATTATTGAACGCTACGCACTGTAAAGTAAAATATGTATTTTTTCATAAAAGAATATATTCGTATGTCCCAAAAATTGTGGCTGAAATAACTGATATCAATGCTGCCGCGTTTTTTTTGTCTATTTAATAAGTAAAGAAAATATCACACGAACTTTAGAACTATATCAGTTCGAAACCAGCAAAGCAGTGCCTGCTGCTGATATGAAAAACGTAAAGGCGAAGAAAAGAATAAGTTGAGGACAAATGTTTTGATGAATCTTTGTCATTCAAGAACTTTGTTTACATTTTTGCACATATGCAACGGCCAGTAAGAAAACCTCAATGACGCTGGCCCTCATTGCAATATATTGCGCAGAAGCAGCTGTTTCCGGTCGTGTATTTTAATTACACCGAGATTATACTCGCAACAGTGAGTACAAATGAAAAGTAGGAGTTCTGCAAAATATACATCAGAAGTGCGAAGATAGAATGGAATATACAAATGCGAAGATACAACTCGCTAAAGGGCAAAAAAGAGTCACTAGAAAGAAAGTTCACCGCGTGTGTACACAAAACCTTGCAACAAGATATATATATATATATATATATATATATATATATATACGTCTAAGTCTACAATAAATCTACGTATTTAAGCAAACGTCACTGTATATAATGCGTCAAACAAGACAAACATGTTGCGCTGTCACAGATAATAAACTTTGCGCACAGAAAGCCAGATGATCTAGGCAAGGACAAAACTTTGATCGCAGAAATCTTGGCATGTACTCGGATCATGCAGCGGTCGCGACAGCGCCATGTGGGTAGAATAATAGAGGAATAATGCAGAAATCAGTACGAAAATGTGCAATTTCATTGCCTGCACAGCGGCAACAATCATTCTGGACCCGAAATTGAAGGTGGGTATTGCTCTGTTTCTTAATAAGAAATTAAAGCAGGTAGCTAAAAAAAGGAAAGAAAAGGATAAACGAAATCCACAGATGATGCGGCAAGTTGACCTACGCAATATCCGAGTGTGTTTTTGGCAAACGCCGCGTGGGCCGGGCTTTCAATGAGCAAGGTTGGTCAAAATTGGTTATTGATGTCCTCGTAATTTTCGTATTCGCATGATAATTTTGATCATGATGCTAACTGCTAGAATAAACGGCTAAAATTTCGGTGGTTGTAAAAGCTAACGAACAGTCATACGTTTTCATAATTACGAGCTTATGGACCTGAAGGAACAGAGCTTTTTACTTGCATTGATTTTTGCTGCTTCGCTATCTAAAGGACAAACTTCTCTCGACGGAGAAGTTGAGCGAAGTGGTCAATGACTTCGGACACGTTGATGCCGACGTCTCTGTGGGTGTATAGAAGCGCCAGCCTAACCATGCGTTCCAAGTTGTTTTTTAGTAAACTCTTGTTAAAAAATATAGTCTCTGCGCTGGCAATGGTCACCGGAAATGTGACTAGAATCTTCAACACTTTGTACACATTTACGTAAAACCTGCAGTCGCAATGAGAGAGGGCATCTATTGCGGTGCTAAAACCTAAAACACTCCCTCGATGACGTTGGCATCCCTGTTTAGATACCTTGCACAAACAGTAGGCTGTTCGATTTGGGGGGGGGGGGGGGCTGAAGGCCCATCAGCCCCCCCCCCCCCTCCCCCCTCTTCCCCTGGCTACGCCCCTGGTGGTTGGCGCCGCAGGTGTAGGTGGCGACGGGGTGGTTCCATCGGAATCCATGGCTCAGAAGACGACGGTGCGGCCACTTCAGAGCTCCGTGGCGAGGACGGGGTACGTTCCACCTCCACCACAATGTTACGCGAAGGACGAGTCAGTACGAGTACCAACTATTTACAGGTTGTATTTACAACAGTGGTTGCAGCGCTGACCGGTTAGATTCACAGCGCTAGCCTAGCTCCTTCTTCCTCTTCTTTTCTCGAGTGATGGCGCCCGCGCGCCTCTTTCAAACAACCAAATACCACACGCGTGTAGCAATAAATAGGCCAATGATGATTATTGTTATTGTTATTGTAATTTCAAAGCTCTTTCACAGTCACACTCCGGGTAGTTATGCACACCTGGAGCACTAAAGGGCTTCAGCATTTGCAATTACAGGCTGTTACCGTATTATTGCGCTACATTAATTATCAAAACTTTAAAGCTATTTGAGGCTGCTTTGAAGGGATATCGTAGGTTTAATGACACACGCTTCTGCTAATAAAGCATTGCCCCTCTTGCCCAAAAAGACAGTCCTATTTTCATTACCCGTCTTTAACCAATGTGGTCATTTCTCCGTGAATCACGTAGTACAACGCACTGAGCTGAACGTTCATACAGGAACACGAGGGGACACTGCAATTCAGGTCAATCGCTACGTAGACGTAGGTCCTTCCGTACGCACGCAAAAAAGAAGAAAATCTAATGTCCGTACATTAGCGAGACTTCTGCAAGTTGTGCAGTTTTTGATATTTTGAATAAGTAATGTAGTGCGAGATCGATACGTCGGCCCCTTTTCACTTTACCTGCCTGATTGTTATAGGCTACCAAGCTGACGCACACAATATAGGTGTGCACCCCTAGCCCGGATGATATAGGCACCGAATGCCTGGAACGGGCTCTGCATAGAACAATTGAGGCAGTGGTCAATGACAAATGTGCTGTCGCGTCATTGACCAATGCCGTAATACGTAGAGTGGCGAGCGGCAAGTCTGCCACCCGAGGCGTGCGTGCGATTTGCCCTTTATGTTGAGCAACCTATAACGGCGTGTTTGATGGGTTTTCATGTCCTGTGATTGCCTAACTCGAACCTATACACATTTTGATGAGGAAACGCCAGTAGACGGGAACGAGGCCATTCGGCGGCACATTTTACTGCTGTCAGAAAACAGCAGGTGATGAACAGCAGAACGTTCGAAACGGACTGCAAGTTTGCAGGCCCTAACGAAACTTTGTGATTAGCTTATGGTGTATCTGCGTGATTGTGGGCGCATAAGTGCGTTTTGTGTTTTTGTGTGATCGCTATATGGTACCACAATTGTCGCTCAGCACCTCAAGCTTAAAGCCAGGTCACCAACCAACCTAACATCTCCAGTTTCGTGTTAAAGTCAGCCCCTCGGCCTTGATCCCCCAGAAAAAGACAAGCGCATAGCCGGGGAGAGATTTATCTTTTTTACCGGCTGGTGTTCGGTAGTGGTTTATATACAAGCCACATACCCGATGACAAGATCTAAATAAGGATGAGAAGAGCTTACAAGATATTACAGGAAGTCAAAATGACAACTGGGTTTTAATATAAATTGGCTGAAACCAATTGGTTGGGCCCTATTTACGGATAGCAGCCGTTTCCTGATTATTAGGGCCACGAGAATCTGGCCAGTTTCATTCCGTTAAAGTTGTAAGAAAATGCTTGATATGACTCGTAAAACTGAGATACTGTGTTCATGACACTTCGTATGTCGCTGTACATTTTGTAAGATCTTTGTATATCGAGTATAATGCAATTGAGACTGGCAGCAAGTGTAAAGCCTGACACGAATGTTTTACGCGACGTTGTCAGTGAACAGCCGTTCCAGTTAAACAATATAAATGGTCCTTGGAGACAAAAACACTTTAGAATCGTTTTTTGCACCTGCCTAATCTCCTTTATTCAAGCTCAAGCATTTGTAACCCAGCCATATGCCGATAGCGCGTGAAAAAAGGCAAGAACGTCGTGCATGCAATACGTGCGTGCGTGCATGCTACTATACGGACGTGCCAAGCCAGCCAGTGTTGATTCTTGCGCGCACAACCTCACAGCACTTCAAGTGGCCTGTGTATGACTCTGCCTAAAGCTTTACGTATTTAGTCGTCATGTTTTCGCTGTGCATACTCGTCTACGAGTATTACGAGTACAAAGTGGCCCGTAGTGCGGCCACTCCTCTGTAACAAACGTGTATGTGAAAAGGTTCCCGACTGATGTAACAAAAATGAATCGCCGTCCCTGTTGCTTCACCATCCTGACATAAATCTGCCGCGTCGGGCCATTTTACCGCCACTTTCGTGGGCCTGTGCTAGTTCAGCGATAATATTTATTGGTGGATAATGGAAGTAACTTGGCTGCTCGAAGTTTTACGGCTTGGTGCTCTAACTCTTCACCGGTAATTCGTGCCCTTCAGCCGTAATTATTATAATTCGCATTGGATGCCACAGTGGCTTAGAAAAATAGATCCTCAGACCACTGTTATTTCGTCGGCTGTGACCTGATTTACTCAGGCCGCAGCAGGCTCTGACAGAGAGCACCAACGTCTACCTTCTCGAGAACAACTTCTGTGCCTCAGTGCGCAGAACTCCGTTTTAGCCCTCTACATCATTGCCTACTAGATGCCTCCGAAACATGTTCACAGACGCTACTACACATTTCGGGTGTGGGTGGCGCAGGAAACCTCGGACAAATTATGATGTCCGGATGTTGCCCGGTAGCTCATACTGCTCATGAGGTTCATACTTGCAGGCCTAACAAGCGCACAAGTTAGACAAACAAGCGAAGGTATGCATAGCGGTTGTCCTTCGGCTGCCTCCTTTTTCCCGTAGGTAGGTGTATTGGGTTAATTGGGGGATGAGGGGGTTAATTAGAAAGGTGGGAAGCAGTAGGCGTTAAGCAATTTCATTTCATTACTCTGCAAAGCAGAAAAATAATAATAAATGCTCTTTATAATAATTAAATAAAAATTGCTAATAGAAAGAAAACTTTAGCACCCGCTAGCCTGAGATGCATGCTTGTTAAACCCGCGAATAGCCTAATGGTTAGCTCGTCCAGCTGCTAACCGCATATTGCCAGAGGGGCACGAGCCCGGTCAGTGTTGGCAAAGTTTCGCATTTCATCTTCATACCATTAAGTGGCCTGGCGAAGACAATAGAATGACGTAACAATGACGATGAACTGAGAGACAAAGCAAGCCTAGTTTCCAGCTCAGCTGTTCCAGTGAACAGGCAGTGAAGCACGTTGGCAATAAAGCAAATCCTCAGTAAAGTACAAACCAAATCTATGTAAGCGATCTTGCGCGCGATGACCACAAGCGACACGATGGAGATGTCTGTCGCGTCTACTCGTCGCCTACATGTCGAGCTCTCCACGAGCGACGGCTTAATTGAGCGACGTCTCCCCGGTGTTGCCGGTATATTACGGGAGCAAATACGCGCCGTAACTGGCTTGACGCATGCTTTAATAATTTGAGTTGGTTTTGTTTTGCTGTAAATAGCAGCATCGATTATTTCTGAAGGTTTCGCAGTAGTTTTTTTTTTATGTTTATCCTTGCAAGTATCAAAATTTGGTCGTTTGCTCGTTCCGTGCGACAACTTGTAGTATTTGACTGATGTGCATCCAGTTCCGGCTTCGCGCTTTTGGCTTGTCACTCACAGCACTTCCAGGGGACGAGTCCCTACGTGGGACTAGCCGGGTGGCGCGGGGTGTCCCCTGCGTCTTCTCTGGACCTCAATGAACTTATTTCACTCACTCACTCACGAGCGACAAATCCTAGATTTCCAGAATCGAGCGACATCAATGAGCGATCTGTTCGCACGACGGCCCGTTCCGTCGCTCGAAGCCGTCGCTCACAGCCGTCGCTCGTCACCTCACGCACAAAGTCGCTTTCGTATGGTTTCGGCTTAAATGCATTGGCAAGCGCGTTTTCAGAAAAAAAGAAAGGAAGGACCTTGGAAAAAAAGTATAGAGAGGAACAAATGAAAAAGAAAAAAAATTAATGTAGCCTGGGAGACTCAGCGCAAGTTTGGGGCACAAGTGAAGAAAAAAAAAAGGAAAGGACACCGTGATTTTACATTCTGCTTAAGGCGTGCTTGGGTGACATTACTGTATAGTTTGTTTTGATTCACATCAGCAATGATAGAAATATTAAAGTAATTCGCTGCTGCAGCTGTGATCGCACGGACGCCGAAAAGTTTATATATAGTGAAAGCACGGCGGGAGCGTTATTAGAACAATAATTCACGTTGTTATGCGTATAAACAAACTTCGCAGTCATATGATTTTCTCAGAGGCGGCTTTTACTAAGCACTGATGTCACAGTTGATCGTTTCTCAGTCTAACCAAAGTTCGGTCAGTCAACGCTGTAACGACTAGAGCGAGCCCTATACAGAGTGCTGTTTCCCGCTATTCACAGAAAAAAAAAGGCCGTGTTTGCACTGTAGAATGCTGTGTATTGTCACCATCAAGAGTAAGTCATGGTCTACAGCTGCCTTTCATGTCGTTTTAATTACAACACTTGAAAGTTGAGAAAAGGAAGGTACGGCATGGAACAGGTGTTGCTTCTCCTGTGATGTAGATTGGTTAACTTCCCACTTGCTCAAAATTTCTACGTGACTGCTTCAAATATTGCTGTTCGTTAAGCTTTCGCGTGTTGAAGAGATTATCTGGTGGGTTGGCCCAAGCTCCAAAGGTTGGCGCGATCATAGTCGGAGGCACCATATATGTCTGTCGCAGTTTACCCGACAGAGAGCTTCTAAAGGTGTCGCTTTTTCTCAAGTTTCCAAGCAACAAGACTGTCAAGTAAACAATATGGGTGCACGATGCTCGTTTTTTTTTTTTTTTTTTTTTTACGTTCGGGCACTGGTGAACATCCATAACGGCCATCAAGAGCTTTCCGAGCCAGGTCAATACACTAAGGAGCGCCGCTGGTGCTACGGCACGATCGTTTTTTTTTCTGCTATCGCGCTGACAGCAGGCGTTGACCATTTGCGCAACCCGCGGCCCCATGGGCGGCCTTGGAATATTCACCGTGGCGATTCTCCCCGCACCAAGTGTCGCAGCTGCGCGGGAAAGTAACTTTACACGGCGAGCACCTCATCGTTTACTGCTCCAAGTGGCGTTATCGGCCATTGAAGACGGGCTTAGCCTCGTCTGGCTATAAGCGTTGCAACCTATTCCCGGAAGCAATTCTTCCCACTATATAGCAAACGGTGTGTGAAACGTTCTCCGTTTCGCGATGCGGGCGTTCTTTCTAGATTTTCTCGAAGAGGAACGACCTCCACGAACGACTTTAGACGCTCGGAACAGGCAACGATGTTGCTCTAAACGAGCGGCGATAAAGCAGAAGTCACTGAATGTCTGTTTGCAGTCGCAACACTTTCTGGTGCGCTCGTTTTTGAGTGTCCTGCCATGTAGATGAACGCTTGGCTCTTATATACCCTCAAGCACAAACAGTGAATTCCGAGCCGTCAGCCGCAGCAAAGTGGTGGTTTCGACTCTGGATGATAATGGTGATTATTGGAGTTTATTGGCGCAAAGGCCAGATGCGGCCAAAGAGTGCCAAGAACAGATAATAGGCTGTCATTTGTATATGAACTATGAATATCGAGGGGTAGATGAAATACGGCTGTATAGAGGCCTTAAAAACTTTCGTTGAAAAGTGTGGTACATTATATATATATATATATATATATATACTTATTAAAATTATACAATGATACATGACACGTGCTATGGAGACAACGCTCTATTACGAAGAGGTGATATATTAAACGTCATTAAAAGAACAACTACTGGATCACCAGGTCCCTTAAGCTCAAGGGTCTGGAGGCAGATTACATACAAGTCGCTACTGCCACAGCAGCAGCCTCTGGTGAGACAATGTTCTACGAATCTCGTGGGCGTATAACGGGCGATAAATGACGACGCGTGAGATCAAGCTTCGCTACAGGCACGTAAGGTGAAAGGCGAGATACACAAGCGTGTCGCGAGATACCACTCATGCTGTTCCGGAAAAACTGTCAGAAACTATGAAATTGGGCGGACATATTGAGTCCAAGAAAATGGAGTCACACTGCTGCCACCAGCATAGTCTTTCACCTCAGTGTTGGTTCATTTGACGGGCTAGAATTACCTTTAGTGCAGGGGCGCGGCCCCTCCAGAGGCGTATTGTACTCAGCCACGCGTCAAGTAGGCAAACCCTAGAGATGTAGATTTTGTTATCGCGTGGTCAAACCTGACAACAGTAAATCTCAGGTTAACCGAAGCGTAAGGGGGCTTCGAAAAGTGGAGTAAAACAATGAGTAAGAGAGTAAGTGGTGTAAGGCAGTAGAAAGAAAGATAGAAAGACATAATAAGAGACAAAGCAAGGGAGGCTAACCCGAAAAGAAAATCGCATTTGTTACCCCACGCTGACAAAACGACACCGTGGGGTATACAGTTATAAAGATTGCAAGAAGGTGGACAGAAAGACATGCAGTGAGCCTAGACACGCAATCGGTGTCGGTCGCGATCACCACACATTACCACAGCGCAATATCACGTGCATGGCAATGAATACAAACTCGGTCCGAAGTTGTTTCTGCGGTGATAGGGAGAAGCCGCGGCTGGTTCAAATACGAAATATGATGGGGCAGAGAACCATTGCTCCACGCGAAGAGAAAAGAATTGTCGTTTCCGGACGCTATATGTTGTTAACTGTGGAAAGACAAGGAATATCAAGGAAGCCAACGTTTAGGCAAGGGGACTCCTCTAACAAGTAAACTTGTATAGCCCTGACGAAGATGAGTCAGGGCTATACAAGTACAATGTTAAGGATGTTTAATGTTAAGCGACGGCATCGTGAAAAATTTTCCAGAACGACAAGTGGCAGGGGGAACGAACAGACTCAGGTACTAGTTTTTGTTCGGTGTTGACCTGCCCGCGTATGAGGTCCAGTATACAAATTTTATGGTTATATTTAATGAGTCCCCAAACGACACAAATACGCCTTTCTTTCTCTCGTCATTTTTCTTGTTATGTTAGTTCTTTCGTGTTTTTATTTAGGCAAGGACGTGGAAAGCGCTCCACCACAGTTGCAGCAGTGGAACACAAAATTTAACCGAGCCACCAGCCGGTGCTGCTCGGCGAGCTTTCCTCTATTGTGAGCGTGGATCCCATACTGCTCCACTCCTTTTCTTTGCCTCTGTCGTTCAGTTATGTCTCTATTGCAGGACAATAAAGAAAAAAAAATGTGGTTGATCCCTCTTATATAGGAATCGGTATAGAACACGAAAGTGAAACGTGTCTTCACAGAAGTAGTGTAATGTTTATTGCACATTGATATATAATGTCTATTGGTGTTTTGTGGCTAAAGCGCCCTTAGGCGTTGATGCACCCACGCTGACGCCTGGTGGCACGTCTCCTCCATCACGACTACCAACGTCGATGACCATGAGCAACCGTCGTGCATATGGAAGCTGCACTACGCTGCACACGCTAGCACAACGCGAAAGACGAAGCACGTAACTGACACACTAATACAACGCGCAAGACAAAGCACGTAACTGAATCGTCACCGAGTCAAATCAGCGCGTACAGCGCGTCGTAATTGCAGCCTCCGCGATCAACTTCAGAAACATTTTCAGAGCTAATTGCGGAGGCCACGCTCCGCTGTGCTGAGTACGGTGAACGCCACTACCAACGCCACCTAGCAACGCCACCTAGGTGGCGTTGGTAGTGCTTCTTGATGCCAGCGTCCCTTCGAATGCTGGCATCGAGGCGTCGTAGTGGTGAGACCACCGAAGCGTTCACTGTCGGTGCGCGTTAGTGTCATAATGCAGTACTTCTCTTTTCTGCTCGTAGGCGGCGGCACCGCCCCGAACAAGAGCGCGGGTACACGGAGGAGTGTTAGATATATAAGGCGCGTCTGTGTAGCTCTCTGCAAATGCGTTGTGGCGCAATGGGTTAAACGCTCGGCGATCTATCGTCGCGGACCGAGAGGTCGTGGGTTCGATTCCCAAATTTTGCATGTTTGTGGAACTTTTTCTTCTGGTTTCTTTCTTTGTATTATGTTCTATGACGTATTTCCATGACGTATTTCCGTGACGGAAATACGTCAGTGAAGTCTTGGTGGACCCCGGCATAAAACACTTTCGTGTTAAAATATATATAAGAGCTATGTACGAACTGTGAACAAAACCTTTGTGTCGATGACGCTGTGTCGACGGAAAACGTGAACACGACCGTCCGCCTACGTCGCCACGTAGTTGCCATGATTGAATTCGGGAACTGCAAGGATTAAATGTGTTCTGACAGAAAAAAACTTCGGGATCGTTTTTATTGCTTCATTGGATAGCCATCGTTCCAGTTATTACGCTATGGAGATCAAAGTACTATACGCAGGTGTGACATGTTCGCGCGACGCAGCGCGCAAGGCAACTCCTACTGGATAGTAGGAACAGCGCCCTGGAAGCTACCAGGTGTCTCACAACGCTGGCGTGGTAAGGAAAGTCGCCAACGGCGTTGCAGGCATTGCACATCAATGGTGCACGTGAAGAGACCAACGCGTAACAGAAAGTGAGAGAAGCATAAACGAGAGATGCCTCGACCTGCACCAACCAACGCGTAACAGTCGGTGTTAGTCAGCGCCCAGTGAAATATCAGATAACAGCTTGACGCTTACTGCCTGTTCCGCTCAGAGCAGTGCATACGCACAGCGGCTCAGCAGGAACGCTAGCCGGTCTCTAAGCAAGCCGCTCATTGGAACTCTGTTTGCTCCGTCCTCCACTGCCGTCACGGTCTCTAAACTTTCCCGTACGCCCATCGTCTCTTATTAGAACTCGTGAGTTATGGACGCTCGTCACGCTCCACTATCGATCATAAGTTCTAAAATGTGAGCCCTCGCGCCGCCTTTGGCGCCGCTCGCGACATTGTCATTCGTAACAAGCGTCATATGGCGTGCTTGCGCACTCTCAGGCTGTGCTTCTGTGTGTGTGTGTTTTTTTTTTTATTTCTTCTTCTGGCAGTGCGAATTTCCTGACTCCCGCTTTTTTGTTTCTCCACTCTCCCTGACCTTTCCAACTGGCGATGGGAGACCTTGACACGGCTCCGTGAGGGAAGCGCAGATACCGTGATTGCGCTAATCGCGGCACGAACCGACCGTCGGCATCGATCAGGCCACGAGCAGCCGTGCCGATTTGAGAAAGTTAAAACCGCGCATTGCCGGGGGCCTTCGCTAGTGTGGCCTAGAAAAAAAAAGAAAGAATTAAAGTTAGTGGTATGAAACTTGGTTTAGTCTTCTGGTTCCCCAATATCTGCTCGCTCGCGTTGCCACCTTCGCTAAAGAAACCAGAAACCATAGACCCAATCCGTTTTTTTCTTGTTTTTTTTTTTTTGCATTCACATAGCATAGCTTTCCAGTTTTGCACAGCAATGCTGGAAAGGGCTACGCTGGCTTTGATGCAGACAGTAACGACGCCTTCGACCCGCATATTTTACAGCCATGGATTTCAAGATTAAAGAAACTCGTATTGCATTTCACCCGCTTTGCCCCTTTGGGGTCTGAGACTTGGTCATTCAATAAAGCTTGGGAGGTGCAAGCACTCAAACGGCATAAGTACGATTTCGCGGAAAAGGAAGAGTTTTTTTGGAAAGGAAAAGAGGGCATAGCTTCGGAGCTGTTTCTTCACTTGAGCGCAGTTTCGGTTTCGTATTTGATAGAATGTTGAAAGATCAAGGCTTATGAATGGCAATGACAATGAACACTGACTGCATTCATCACACACGTAGGGCTCGTCTTCTCGTCTGACTCGTCTTCGTCAGGGCTGTACAAGTTTCCTTGTTAGAGGAGTCCCCTTGCCGAAACGTTGGCTTCCTTGGTATTCCTTGTCTTACCACAGTTAATCACATCTAGCGTCCATCCTCCTGTGAACATCTTCCTCGTTTTGAGCCAAAGAATGCAGCGCACTTAGGGAAGGGTGGGCTATGCGTCCCACACCTTTCTACGTTTGGCTGTCTCGTTCCTCCAAAGGACACAGAACAGCGCGAAGTCACATTTTACGTGAAACAGTCGTTAATTTGGCACACTAGCAGGACGCACCCCAGAGATGCATGCTTTGAAGGTTTTTCTTGAACCACATATCATGCACTGCTCTTGCTTCTTCAAAATGTCAACAATAAAACAGCTGGTTACTTTGTGCAGTCGAAAAGGCAGTTTTCCTTTCACCCGCACTTCTGCACGACGAGGTCGGAGGCACGCTACTAAAAAAAAAAAAAAAGCCATACGTACGTTGGCGCTATCTGTGACGGGTTCCTCGAATGGCGCCACCGAAATGGTGTCGAAATTATCTGAACTGCCCCACTCCTCCAGGCTTTTTCATACATTCAAACTTCTACAGAAACCCACAAATTATAGCAAAATGACACAGTTAGAATATTATGCCGACTTCATTTTCGGCGAAAGCTTTAGCGCTGGCCTGTTATTGCAAGCCTATATTTAGAAGCACACATTACAGCAACCAGCCCGCGTCACGCCTCGCGCCATTTTCCCCTTTTCGTCGCGAGAAAGTGCCGTCATTGATGTGGTCTAAGAATCGAGCGAAGAAAATAATAGAATAAAACGTCATGTGATAGTGATGTTGTCTATGGTGGGCTTGAAAGGTGGTCTTCGATCTAGAGGTGCGTGCTTCCAGTGTCTCCTAAAAAGCAGCCTGGTTTCTCTTTATCGAAAGAGGACTTTGTTTGAATTTAAAAATGCAGAGCAAGGAATGTTAAAGGCATCTTCAAGATTTTTCACATTCTCATATAACCACCACCTCAAGGCCTAAATGACTGTAGTCCCACGGCACTTTCTCAGCATGGCTGGAACATATTAGTTCATAGACAATGAGAAGCGAAGTGGGTTAATAAAACCGCCGCTCTTGACAGCAAGTGAATAATTCCCAAAATTTTACTATTCAGCTTGCGCATTGATTGATTAGAAAATTCGATCGCACATTCTGCTTCAAATAATTGTTTGACAGAAAGGAATAGAAAGCATAACACCATGTTCTTTTGTACATACTGTTGGAGACGAATTACAGCAAATGATTGAGGACCTTAATCGAGAAAGTGTAAGAATTGGGTGGAAGATGAATATGCAGAAGACAAAAATAATGTTCAATAGCCTGGCAAGGGAACAAGAATTCAGGATCGCCAGTAAGCCTCTAGAGTGTGTGAAGGAGTACGTTTATCTAGGACAATTATTCACAGGGGACCCTGATCACGAGAAAGAAATTTACAGAAGAATAAAATTGGGTTGGAGTGCATGCGGCAAGCATTGCCCAATCCTGATTGGGAGCTTACCACTGTCGTTGAAAAGAAAAGTGTACAATCGTTGCCTTCTACCAGTGCTAACATATCGGGCAGGAACTTGGAGGTTAACAAAGAAGCTCGAGAACAAGTCCAGGCCCGCACAAAGAGCGATGGAACGAAAAATGTTAGGCCTAACGTTAATAGACAGGAAGAGAGCGGTGTGGCTCAGAGAGCAATTTGAGATAGCTGATATTCTAGTTGACATTAAGCGGAAGAAATGGAGCTGGGCAAGCCATGTAATGCGTAGAATGGATAACCGGTGGACCATTAGTGTTTCAGAATGGATACCAAGAGAATGGAAGCGCAGTCGAGGTCGGCAGAAAATCAGATGGGATGATGAAGTTAGGAAATTTGCAGGCGCAAGTTGGAATACGATAGCGAAAGACAGGGGTAATTGGAGAGCGCAGGGAGAGGCCTTCGTCCTGCAGTTGACATAAAATATAGGCTGATGATGACGATGATGTGCTTTTTTAGCGTATACATACAATTAACGTTAAATTTCCTTGTTTTCAAATCATGGGTTACCTTCGAAAAATTCGCGGGTACCTTACGTTGACCGTGATACCATCGCTTTCCGAAGAATCTATCATTAGATAGCATTCCGCCGCATATTCGCATTGAAATATGACCTTCCTGACGCTTGGGGTCTCCCATACAGTCCGCTACAGCCTATGTTTTATAATCACAGAGCTTCGCATCCCTTTACCCACGCCTTTTCCAAACGACGCAGCCTCGGTGCGCGAGTGATTTCCTAGTGAGTGGTGCGTTGATCGGGCATATGGCAGCACGTCGTTCCCCGCTCTTCCAGCCTGGCGACGCCGTACCTCCACCACAGAAGCTTCTTGCGGAGAACAAGTATGTTGGTTGCTGACGAGTTCCAGGCTCCGGATGCGATTTATAGCCATCACAGAGGCTGATGCATTCAATGCTTTTTTTTTTTTGTGAGCTTGCCGCAGATCGTGGGTACAAATAATTTAGCAAAAGGCGTCAAAAAATGTATCCAGCTCATCCTGCTTTTATGGGATTGGCACTTTCCAGTGACTTCCGTACGATCAGAATAATCTGGGCACCTTTTGTTTGGGAGTTTTGCTTTGCTATGGACGACGCGCGTTGCTCCTTTTGTCCATAGGGAGCTGAACTACGCGACCGCGCATAAATACTCCGGAACACTCTACGGAATCAGCTATCCCACCGTAGACGATAAAGAAAAAAAGAAATCTGCCATGGGCGTAGCTGTCATTGCAGTGCGCTCGTGATTGAGAGTCGGATAATGTTTTCTGTTTTGTTTTAATATTTTTGTGTCATTATGCTATTTTCCCCTTTGACTTCTGCAGTAGATATTATTTTGCTGCCCTTCACCACCAGGCCTAACATGGAGGTTTTAGGCCAAAGGGAGCGCCGCGACCATACGCGAACGCTGAGGAGGAGGCTCAGATGCTGCTTTAGCTACCGCAGATCAATGAATGTTGACACGTTCTTACTGCGAATCCCTTTTATTCCAAAATATTCATTTGCATGTTATGCTACAGTTCTTGTTAATGGCTAACCGGCATGCTTGCAGTAGATGGGCGTTGTCTGTGGATTTTTGTTGCATTCCTAGACCATGTGGTAGAGGGTATTTGGGGTATTGTAGAAGTTGCAGTCTCTTGTATTCGTGGATGAATAAATCGGGTGTAGTAGAGTGCCGTGGAGGTAATTGCGTATCTGAAGTCGGTGTAGTACAACGGCTTCTTGTCAGATAAGCTTGACGTGTGGTGCCGACTGTTCCGACCTTTTCTGCATATAATGTTCCAGAATGTTAGAATACTTTTTTTAACGGCGGAGCTGTTTAACCTGGCCGTTAGTCCGTGGTGCGTCGGAAAAAATGTGGGCCGATCCTGGCGGTAGTGCAGAAAGGGCCCAAGCGCAATGCACATACCCTTTTGAACTAGCGAAGCTGAACCTGGCTTAGTCTAGTTAAGCATGGTTGGGACTACTTAAGCTTAGTCAGTTATCGATGGCCAATTCATAGTCAATCAATAGCTAATCGATAATCGATCAATAACCAATAAATTCCGGAAAATGCTGGGGATGACTTGGTAGTGCTTAACCTAGCCCAAACACTTGGCCAATACCTTGCGATAGCCAATCGATAGCCAATCAATAGCCAATGAATAATTGATCAATAATCAATAAATTCCTCATAATGCTGGAGATGACTTGGCAGTGCTTAGCCTAGCCCAAAAGCCAGGACTAGCTAGGTGTTTACCAGCTCCGCCGTATCTTTACCATTGCGCCTCCAGTGCAAGCTACGTTAATTTTTCTGTACCCTTTCGTCTGGGTCTGCAGGTAGGTGATGTCAGAGGAATGCGGTCAAAGCTTTTTGTGCTGAACACGGTCTGGACCAGTGCCCTAAGAGTCTTTCCTCCGTCAAGGGACCATTACACAGTTTCTCAATCACGATCACCGACTTTGTAGTACATTTAACAGCAAGCAGAATGCAAGGTATCGGTGCTCAGACTGGTCCCTATGTACTTCTTGCTTCCCAAGCATTTGCACTGCTGGGAAATTAATGACCTTCAATGCACGATGACACATATCAACCTGATTCAGATAATATTACAACTCAGTATCGCACATGTTCTCTGTGGCAACGCTCCTCTTACTTCGGGCCACAAAATCTTGCCGTAAATTTCTTCTCGCCGAGATTCGAAGATGATGAGGATTTATTAGCATCCCCTTTGAAAAGGGACGGTGACAAATAGCCGCCTAGCTTGCTTGACTTATTCAGTTATGCCGTACATGTTTTTCATTCTAGTATTTTTTTTTATACATCTCCATAATTTTTATTTTTATTCAAAACTTCGCTATCAACCTTGTAGCGTAGCTATGCTTCTAACGGATCCGGTCGTATCAATCTCTTCCCTGCATTTTTTTTCTGCTAGTACTCTTAACATTTCTTCCTTATCTCGACTGCTGAGTAGTTGATGCTTCCGTCCACTTTAAATCCAAGCGCTTCTGGAAAGTGTACTTTACCTAGAGGTCTCACTGGGTGAATCACTTCGATTCTATTAGGATGTGCTGATTGGTCTAGCGATTTTCCCTGCACCATACACAAGCCTTGTCTTGTCTCGAATATTTGCTCCTGTATGTTTTTTTTTTCCTTAGGCAACTAGCTCGAGCCGCAAATAGCAGGGGACTGCCTTCAGTGTTATTGTACAGATTTTCACCTTCTAATTTATTTCTTCCCATTGTTATAAACCTCCATGGTCTTTTTTTTTGTTTGTTTCCATTATTTGCGTCCAATTTGCTATCCCCGTTGCTCGCACTTTCTTTCGGATGACTACTGGCTCTTTATTTACACTTTCAATTACCCTGTACTTGGTTGCCAACTTTCTTAACCTCTTGCTTTTGTGCCCACGATTTCGCTTTCCAGATTACACGCACCACCTCATATTTATTTTTTTTCCCAAAGTGTTCTATGTTTTATGATTCTTGCATTCCGCTTCCCCTTTATTTTCAGATTATGTTGTTGGGTGCTTGAGTAAGTCTTTTCTTCGTTCATGTATACGCCGGTGTACCTATATTGCTTCACTATGGGTATGACTTGATGGGGAATTGACACCACCTAATTACTCGTCTCTTCATTAAAGATCATAATTCCCGATTGATCTATGCTAAACTTAAGGCGTAGATCAGCCGCTGCGATACCACACATATTCACAAGTGTCTGTAAACCTCTTGCATTGTACGCTAGTAGCACTATGTCGACCGCATACATCAGTCCGGGGGCCTTCTGTTGCACCAATTGTCCATTACCTATGTTTGATGAATAGAACCCCAATTAACTGTTTTCCGGTAAATTTTCTTAACATAAAGCGTGAACAACAATGGAGACAAATGACATCCTTGCTCTATTCTTGGGGGAACTTTCGCCACTTGATTACATGTCCAGCCTTCACATAATTTGTACCCTGGTGTCTCTACATATCTACCTCAGCAGCGTCACAAAATCGTCATCTATGCCTTCTTGCTTGAGAATATCCCATAACAATTCCCTGACTACGGTGTCGTAGGCTCCCTTAAAATGTTGAAATGCTATCCATACAGGTCTATTGTGAGGTACTGAAATATCTATGTCCTGAGTAAGTACAAACATATTAATCTCTAAGCGTCTGCCTGGTCTGCACCCATTCTGTAGCTCCCCCAATACATAATTTTTTTTTCTACCCACTTCGACAGTTGTAATTTTATGGCTTGCATTTCCATTATATATATCCCTGACATTACCGTAACTGATCTGTATGAACTCGTCTTATCGTTATTGTCTTTACCTTCGAAGATGAGGATAATCGTGCTTTCACGCAACCCAACCGGAATTTTCTTCATTTTATACACTAGCTCTATGGCCTCAGTCAGCAGTGCCTTGTCATTTGGACCGAGATTTTTGATTGACTGTATGGGGATTTCATGGGGTCCTGCGGCGGTGTTATTAGGGTCATTTTCTCCTGCTTTTTTTCAGTAAAACATTTCTGTGCAAAATTTAGATCTCTCAGGCTTCTCTGTAGTTGCAGGATCTGTTTCACTGATCTGCTTCATTCACTGATTCACATCAGCGCCGCCTGACGTTTCTTGCTTTTATTCAAACAAGTCTGTAGATTACTCCCAGTTTCACAGAGCATCAAAGGGGCTCAAATTTATGATCTCCACCAAAGTTAATAATCAATTTTTTTAGGCTGCTGCATTACTTCATTACGCAAATGACAGGTTTCTTTTGTTCAGGTTTTCTCAAATGTTTGCTAAAGACACGGTTTGTAGAACTAGAACTTTGGGAAACAGTTTTGCTTGTCTGAAAAGTGCGTAAATAAACCACACGTCTCCGTACGCATGTAGTAGAGTATAATGCTCTTTGAAGTAGCTTAATGCAATACTACGGCATTCCGTAACTTTTTAAGTGAATGCAGAAGTGGTAAGACTAGCCAAATAATACTTTGTTTTGCTTAACCCGAGTCAGCACATTAGTAGGCTACCTAAAGCTAGACATGCTTATTTAACCACGGGAAACTATTTCACATAAGACACTTGCCCCATGGGCTTGCATAGGAACCGATGCGCATTCCCCACAACCGTGGTTATCATTCAGCATAACAGTGCTGCGAACCACTTTTTCCAAGAAAGTCTTAGTTTCGCCCGACAAGCGAACCACTGATTGCGATAGCAAACTATTGCACAACTGCGCGAACTACGGTTCATAGATTTATCGGCCGTATAATAACAGTAAACATTTGCTTAATAATTAAATTAACATGCCCGGTGGCACGCGCGAACATGAACCGATCTCGCTCGATGACCTGAAACACAGGCTTCCACAACGCTCGCGTGATGAAGACACCGTTATAACAAAAGGGAGCGAACGTGTCTGCAAAATTTGAGAATACGCGACCGCCAAGCACTAAGTGCGTGCGAAGGCAGCGCACAGTGTGCCACTAGCCTTCTCAGTTACCCCACGCTTTGGCCCCGGTGGAGCATACCTCCGATTGGGATACAGACTACGTACAGTTCGAAAGTGTACATGATTAAGCTATGTTACAGCAAGTGGGAGTCTTGCGGTTTTATTTTTTTTAATCGTTCTCGCTCCCAATTCATTACAGACCTGTTCGTTTTTGAGAGGGTGTTATGGTACTACGGTAATAAATGATCCTCCTACTAGTGGCGCCCGAGGCTGCCCTACCCTGCGCCCAGAGAATCTGCCACACTCGTAAAGAATTCGGGCTCCAGCGCGCGCCACAGTCTCATGCGCTGGCACTCCCTGGGGAGACGGACCGACTCCGCCGTGGTTGTATATGCATCCGTATTGCTGCCCGAGTCTCATCACGCAATTTCTGGGGCGGGTCTCTCAAGCGAAGGGGGGGGGGGGGGGGGGGCATAGCCGAGGAAACGTGAAATGTCTGCAAGGAAAGTGCGCACTACAGGTTACGCTTTAAAACTCCTGACGAGCATCAGTTTGAGTGTGATATGTTCTACCTACTATGGCATAGTGAGCTCTCACATACACGACCATTTTGGCTGGGTTAGACACATGTAGTGCCGTGCTGTGCCTCCCTAAATGCCACGTGCGAGGCGAAATTTAGCTCGGATGGCGTCATGCGTGGCGCAACAACAGCGCCATGTGCGCACGGGACACATTTATTATCGAGAAATGGCTTTATTTTCGCTTCTCAACGCTACCAAAGTATAGCGCATGACACCTCTTCGCGCTTTAGAAAGCTGACATAGTGAATTTGTGATAAAGCTAAGGGGAGTCCTGCGTTGCAATCATGCAATCGTGCCCGCTCCCTATTCGTAGTGCAGCCGCCGTATAGTCAACAGCGGTGGGTGCGAACTGGCATAATTTTTTTTCTGCCCATGTCTGTTCGCGCCATTTCTGAACCTCGCGTTCGAACGATGGCATACCATTTCTGCAAAAATTGCATATTTAGTTGTAGGCCTTATAACTCCTGATGAGAAAAGATTTGGGTTAGATTGATTATACCTACTATGGCAGAGTCACCTCTCTGAAACGCGACCACTCCCGCTTGAGTGGACAAAAAAAAAAAAAAAAAAAAAAAAAAAAAAAAAAAAAACTGCTGACCTATGCTTCTCTGAACACTACACGAGGGGCTAAACTTAGCTCTGACTGCGTCATTAGAGGCGCAAAACGGCACCACCTGTGCAAGCGCCACTGCATAATTGAATAATGACGTTTTTTTTTCTCCGCATAGCAGTACCAAAATAGGGCACGTGAGTAGTACGTTTGCAAAGATATAAGCGGTAACACTATACCATGTTTTTGTTACATGTCGCTTTAGCAAGTAATCCCCTCTTACCAATTTTAAAGAGGTTTTACGTCAAAACCTTGCGCGGTGTCTGAAAAAACCTTACATCACCCGATGCTGCCTTCACCTTGACCCTACGTTTTACCCTGTGCACGAACTTCTCGTTCAGGTGCTTAAATGCACGATTGAATAATATAATAATAATAATAAAGGTTGTTGAAGCAGGTATTGATCTCCATTAATTTTTTTTAAAAGGAAGGTTTTCAAATAACTAAAGCTTTTTGCAACTTACGTCACATATACATTTGTCAAGCAGTGCTTCAACGCTAAAATTCGTACATTTCAGAACCCAGTGTTGCATTTATCCTCCAGCAACAAGAAACTAAAACCAGAAAAACTGGAATATCTGCTGGAATAATATTTTGAGAATTGCAGTGCCAGAAATTCACACGATGACATTTTTGAGTATGGTAATTAAAGAGAAGACCCAATAGGTGATTACCAGATGTCTAATTTGAAGATTGCAATGTTTCCCATGACGGTAACGAACATACCACGAAAGCAGGATCACGTGGTAACTAGTGTTTAAAAGTCGAGAGCAAATGTCTTTTTTAATACATTTTCTTTCAATAGAGTACATTATGTAGTTATTTCTTGTTTGATTACCGCTCAGAGTGACAGTTGCAGCCGGTCACAGTGACAAATGATAGAAAAAGACGGTGTTCAGTTCGGAGCTCAAGTTTATCCTGCTTTTCTTGTTTTGATGTCACTTATGCTGGAACGGGTTTTTTCAATGGCAATAGTAGAGGCGCGGTAAATGTAGTACTACGGGTTGGGTGAACTTAGACCTATTTATGAACGCTTTTTAGATACGAAGCAGCTTATGGCGGGGGCTTTGTCCGTCCCTCCTGCGTACCGCGGCGTCCCACACCCCCACAGCGCATGCGCGTCCCCTCCCCCTCTCTCTCCTCTCCTACGCTCCCCCCTTTCTCTCCACTAGGAATCCGGAGCGGCGCGCACGACAGTTGGTGCGACAGCTGTATACTCCGCTGGGGGCGCCACGGTAATTCAGCGGTATGAAAATGATGGAGCGCGCGCGCCTCATTCTCTCTCCAGTGCAGCGCCCCGATGAGCACTCGGGCCGCTGCCGCGAAACCATCTCCCGCTCAAGCTAACCATCTCCCCGCTGCTTCGCATCCACACATGGTTCCCTTTAGCGGGAGATGGAGCAAATTTTTTTTTTCTATTAACATGTCTTTACTTGTCAGATTCTTGCCCAGAATGATGCTGTTGACTTCATTTGTCTGTTCGCTAGCAAAATTAGGAAAAGGCCATTTTTCACTCTTGTTCATTTGCTGATAATTGCAAACAAATTAAACATCAAGTTCATAGCTCTGTTACTCAGTATCACTAGTCTATAAAATACACGTATTGAGACATATAATGGCTAAAACTACAGGGCGTGTTCTTTAGCTACACCAAATTTTAAAAATTTGCCTAATATTGATTTGAAATTAAATCAGGAGTCCAATACTTCTGCGATAAGTCAAAATGACATATGAATAATTGACATATTTACGCTAATGAAAATTTTAATTAATTGCTATTTTACAGCAGATATATTAATCTACAAATTGTAGCTAGTGAGTTCGCAAGGTCTATCCACTTGGATCGAATTCTGAGGACTGCCCCAGCATTGAGTGCCCGACGAAATTAATTTGTGTTCTAATTACTTTTATGCATTAATGTATTTAAGAGTGTTTTCTTTAAAAAAGTATATCTATTTATGGCAATGAAAATTCAGTACGAACACCAATGAGTATTCAGTTGTGAGATAGCGCTCGTGTTGTAAATTTCCTTCTTTGTCCCTTGTGTTTGCTTTGAAATTTTGTTACCATGAATCCAACATTCCCACTAACCCAATTAGAAGTACAGATATATCTAGTCTCGTCACCAGGTACCGGTCTGTCATGCAAATATTAATATTTTTTTGCAAATGTTCCAAAACAGCCACCAGTAATTCCGTAAGTTTCCGCTTGCATATAATTGTCAAAAGTTTTGGGATCCACTTTTTTCCAACCTTTTCTATTTCCAAGTCGTCGTGGATAATGGCATCAATTTCTGCACGTGGCATTCCCGGTTATATAGATATAGATCTGGCTGATATTCGGTGATCCGCCATTATCATGTCTTGGATGACATTTGCGGACAAAAAGACAGTAACAAGGCTTCCACTGGGTTTCTCATTTTCGACACCAAAAGGTTTGTTTTAAGATTGAATACCCAACGTTTAACGGTACCATATAAAAGGCACTGTACTTTATGTTTGTGACAGTTTATGATGAATCTGCTTTGCTCATTAGCCTTGGAGAAACCGGAATTTAAACATTGTCCCATACTCTTTTACTATGAACCTTTCTGGAGGTGCTGCCATATTTACTTTGCACCTAAAAGAGGAAGATAAGTTTAAAACAAAGGCTGCTGGCTTTTGTACCACTGAATGTAGACAACTTGGCCAATATACCAACAACTAACAGTTACGCAGCTTAATTCTTTTCAAGGTAAGGCTCAATACTCGCTAGCACTCCTTCGTTATATTCAAATGCACGGTCTACTATTGGCGGTTTAAAAATGAAAAAGCAGTGTCAATCTTAAAAAAAAAAATAGCGTGGCTTGCACTGGTGGCGCAATGCTAAAGAGACAGCGGAGCTGATGGACACCTAGCTAGTCCTGGCTTTTGGGCTAGGCTAAGCACTACAATGTAACGCCCAAAATTTCCCGGAATTTATTGATTATTGATCGATTATCGATTACTTAATGATTGGGTATCGATTAGCTATTGCAAGGTATTGGCCACGTATTTTGAGCGAGGTTAAGCACTACCAAGTCCTCCCCAGCATTTCCCGGAATTTGTTGATTATTGATCGAATATCGATTAATTATCAATTGTCTATCAATTGGCTATCGATGACTGACTAAGCTTAAGTAGCCCCAACGATGCTTAGCTAGACTTAGCCAGGCTCAGCTTCGCTAGTTCACAGGGGTATGTGCCATTGCGCTTGGACCCTTTCTGCACTACCGCCATGATCAGCCCACATTTTCCCCGATGCATCACGGACTTATGGCCGGCTTAAACAGCTCTGCTGTTAAAAAGGACTATCAGATTTCTCATTCATATCAGATTTGATGACATGAGCCATTAAAACATTTTGTAAACTAGAAACAATATGGTTAGGCATAATGGAAGATCATTTTTGTATTACATCATTTACGTTGCCAAGCCGTTTGAGCGGAATGGTATAGAGGTAGCTGACGGCCCACCATCTCAACATTACTTAGTTCGGTAAAAATAAGGGACGTAAATGCCAACAGGCGCAACAAAAAGGACCGCACGAACGGGTAGTATCAACTGAAAGTCACCCAGAGGCAGTAACACCCAGACAAAACAGAGAAAAAAGAATTTATCCACGCATCCAGTGGCAAAGGCAGCTCGAACTTGTCAACTATGGATAACGGGAGAGAGATAGCGAGATATTGCGAGGAAAAGCCAAGAGATGGCTCGGAAGAGTGTTTCTTTGGTCGGCTTGACAACTTCTTCACTCTCGAAGTCTTCACTGTCGAAGCCTATCGGCTTAGGCGTCACAATTTTAGAGGCAGGACAATAGAAGGCTGGCTTACGCACGTGTAAACTCAATCAATGGTGTGCAACAACAGTTTTCCAAGTCATGAAGGGATTTGGGGCTGAATTAACGCCACGAACTCAATTGCAGCTTTCTCATTAAATAGAGGAGGACAGTCTAAAGGTAGAAACCCTAAACCTAAGACAATGACTATAGCGATTTTATTTTAACGTATGAAACAGCGCAAACAAACATGGCCAAAAGGAAGAAAAACAACAACATGATGCTGTTTCTTCTCTTTGTTCCTGTTTGCTTCCGCTGTTTCTCATGTTAAACTCAATCCAAACCAGCTCGCCCACCTAGCCACCTTGCTTCATCTATAATGGTTTCACGTGGATAGAGACACAGTATAGCTATATGACTGAAATATGCGATAGCAACAACTGAAGAGAGAGAGAGAGAGACAAAACTTTATTTTGATGACGCACGGAGAAGCGTCGATCTCCGTGGTGGGTGGAGCCTTCAGTCCAGGGCCCCAGCGGCGGTGGCAGCACTTTCGGCTCTGGCGATAAGCTTTCGCTGATCCTCCAGTGCCGAGCTGGTCAGCACCATCTCCCACTGCTCGTGCGTTGCGTTTCGATTTGGGGAGTTATTGGGGATATTTTGGCATGCCCATGTGGTGTGGTAGAGGGTAGCTCGCTCTGTACAGAAAGGACAAAGGGGCTGATAAAGGGTGGGGTACATAGCGTGAAGGAGCGTGAGGTGAGGATAGGTGTTGGTCTGGAGTTGCCTCCAGGTCGTGGCTTCAGCTCTGGTGAGGGATGGGTGGGGTGGCGGCATCGTTCTTCTCGAAAGGCGGTAGTGCTGCAGTATATCGTAGTAAGTTTGTAGTGTGTCTGGACTTGGGTCTTCTGGCGTCTCTTGCAGTGCCCGGTTGCAGTGACCTCGGGCTATCGTGTGTGCACGATGGTTTCCGCTGACGCCTTCATGTCCCGGTGTCCAAATTATCGTGGTGCGGGGTATTTCGTTGAGGCGATGTAGAATATCGCATGCGATTTTATGTAGATGGCCGTTCGCGTAGGCTCGACATGCTGATTGACAGTCTGTAAGAATATATAGTTCTTCGTTTTGTCTCGATGCCGAGATGGCGAGGGCAATAGCGGCCTCTTCGGCTGCGGCGACGTTCTGCGTACGAACGGAGGCGGATACCAGTTCTTGCTGTCTGTGTCCAGCCACGCTGATTACCATGCCCTCTCCATTCGGGTACATGGCCGCATCTGTCCAGTGAGCAGTGGAGAGAGTGCCGTATCTCCTTTCTATTGTTATCGCTCGTGCTTTTCTCCTGCCCAAGTGATATTCCGGGTGCATGTTACGCGGAACAGGCGCCACCATTATTTGCTCGTGTAGGGACTTGCGGAGTACTTCTTGATTGTTGGTTGTCGCCACAGGGTATTGCAACCTTCGAAGTGTTGCTCTGCCTGTTCTAGTGAGGTTGAGGCGCGTGATTTGCGCATGTCGGTGTGCTTCAATTAGTTCTTCTAATGTGTTGTGGATGCCCAGGGATAGAAGTTTCGTTGTTCCGGTTCCTGGAGGAAGGCCGAGGGCTTGTTTGTACGCTTTCCGCAGTAACACATTTATTTGGGCTTTTTCTGTTGATGTTAAGTTCAAATAAGGTGTCGCGTACGTGACTCTACTGACGATAAGGGCCTGAGTCAAGCGTAATAAGTCTTCTTCCTTCATGCCATGTCTGCGACTGGCAACTCTATTAATCATGCGAGCTACGCTGTAGGCAGTTTGTTTCAGTGCGTTTACAGTGTGGTTATTGCGACCACTATTTTGCATGGAGAGACACCTAATATGCGGAGTGTTTGGACTCTGGGTATGGGTTTTTGGTTTAGGTGTATTTCTATGGCCTCTCTCTCTGTGCTTTTTCTTCTTGATTTCTTTTTGAGAACGAGGAGCTCGGATTTTTCTGGGGAGCATTCCAGGTTGCACTCTTTGGCGTATTCGGTGACAGCGTCTGCCGCCGCTTGCAGGGCGTCCTGCTGTTCTCCATCCGAGCCTCGAGTTGTCCAAATGGTAATGTCATCCGCATATATTGCGTGACGAAGGTGCGGAATCTTCTCTAGATGCTCTGGGAGGTTTTTCATGGCGACGTTGAAGAGAAAAGGCGATAAGACTGATCCCTGAGGAGTGCCTCTATTTGGAACCTTTTTCTCTTTTGTTCTGAGGGTATCCACGCCTACCGTTGCCGTGCGGTCCGTTAAGAATGCTCGAATGTAGTTATAGATTCGTTCGCCGCAATTGAGTTGCGATAAGTTTTTTAGGATGGCCTCATGAGCTACGTTATCAAATGCGCCTTTAAGGTCCAGTGCGAGTATGCATTTTACATGTGTGGTGACATGGTCCAGTACTTCTTCCTTCAATTGGAGTAGTATGTCTTGAGTTGACAAATGTGGCCTGAAGCCGTACATCGTGTCAGGAAAGAAACCCGTGTCATCCACGTGAGGCTTCAGGCGATTGAGCACAGCGTTTTCGAAAAGCTTCCCCAGGCACGACGTCAGGGATATGGGTCGCATGTTGGTGAGACCTGGAGGCTTGCCCGGTTTCGGTATGAGTACTATGTGCGCGTGTTTCCATTCATTTGGTAGTGTTCCCGCTTCCCAATGGGTATTAAAGAAAGTCGTTAGGGCTTCTATTGAGTTGTCGTCCAGGTTTCTCAGCATTTTGTTTGTGAGCCCATCTTGTCCGGGTGTTGTGTTTCGAGTTAGGGAGTGAAGCGCTGTCCAGACTTCCGTGATTTCAAATGGGCGATCTAGGTCTTCATTTGGCTTCCCACTATATTTTGGTATAGATGTTTGGTTCCGTGTGTGATCGCCGATGTATTTTGCCTCTAGCTCTCGGAGAATATCTTCATCCGACCCCGGTTGGTTGCGAAGTATGCGTCTGATTGTGTGCGAGGTTTGTTGCTTGCTTTTGGTTGGGTCCAGTAGGTGTTTTAGGATTGCCCACGTTTTAGACGAGCTGAGCCTTCCGCTCAGGCTGGCGCACATTTGTTGCCAGTTTTGGCGCACCAAGACAGTAGCGTATTCTTCCGCCTGTTGTGTAAGAGCAGCTATGCGCAATTTTAGTTTTCTATTATGCTTTTGTTTGCGCCATCTTTTCAAAAGGCCTCTACGAGCGTCCCACATATGCACGAGATGTGGGTCTACCACCGGATTTTCCGTGGTGAGTTGCACCTGCTTTGAGTGTTGCCTGATCGACTCTTTGAGCTGACTCGTCCATTGTTGCAGCGATGTGATATTCTCCTTTTCTCTATTTTGTTGAACTCTCGCTTTACGAAATGCCGCCCAATTCGTCAATAAGATCTGACTGATGCGTTCGCGTGTATGCTTGAGCAAAATGGTAACCTCCAGGATGTGGTGGTCACTACCCAGCGTTTCTTCCATATTTCTCCATGTAGCCTTTTCGTGGTTCTTGATCATGGTAAGGTCCGGACATGTGTCCCTTGATACACTATTTCCCACTCTAGTTGGAAAGTCTGGGTCTGTGAGGAGTGTGAGTGCGTGTTTTTGAATGAGCGAGTGGATGGTGTTTCCTTTCTTTGAAGTGAGGTTGTAACCCCAAGTCGGATGCATCGCGTTGAAGTCACCTAGCACAAGCAGCGTGTTGTTTTTCGCCTCCTTGAGTGCCGATCTGATGAGGTAATCAAAATTTTCACCACATTTTTTTGGTGGGCTATATATGTTTAGGACGAAGACGCTGCGTGCCTTCCTGTCTGCCGGCAGTATTTCTATAAATACGTGGTCAATCTCACTACCATCCAGTGTGCGGTCTATTGCCGTCAGCCTGCGGGAGACAAGCACTTCTACCCTTGTATCTGTCTTCGCCATATACGTTTCATATCCGGGCATGGTGGGCCTCGTACCTGTTTCCTGCAATGCGATAACCTGCGGTGGAGTTGTTGCGGTTTTTATGTATTGTTGTAGTGTGGCTTTTTTTCTTGAGAAGTTTCTGCAATTCCACTGCCATGCATGGAGTTCTTGTGCGTGATTATTGCGCTTACTCGCCATCGTGGGGTAATGGTGCGTTCTCCATGGACCTATCCAGATCCTCGACGCTTGAGTTCGCTTTCGGCTTCTTTCTTTTCTTTCCTTTAACAGGAAGATTGTCCGCTAGCTGCTCGCGGAAGGCGAGAAGCTGTTCCTGAAGTTTTTCGTGGAGGAAAAGTTGAAGCTGCTGCATCTGACGCTGTTCCTGCAGCTGCAGCTGTTGTTGTAGCTTTTGCGACAGGGAAGTTTCCATCTGGTGAAACATTTCGACGGACGACGGAGTGGTATTGGGGAGGGAGTTTGATTCCGATGACAGAGTAGCGAGATGCTCCTTGCAGGTGGTTGCTACCGCCTGACTTTCCGCTAGCGAAGCTCTTAGTTTGGCTATTTCTTCCTTTGCGGCTTTTATCTCATCTTTGGCCTCTTTCATTTCTTTAGTGTGTCTTTCTTTGATTTTTTCTATTTCTCTAATGTAAATTTCCCTAGTCTCTTTTAACTCCCTTGCGTGTGTCTCTCTGTCCTCTTTGAGTTGTTTACGGAGTTCGTCTATGAAAGTGGGGATTGTTATGTTTTTGTCTGCAGAGTTGGGATCACGAGCAGTGAGAGACGGAAAACAATGTTGTGACCAGCTCACCTGCGAGTTTGCCGATTTCTGCTGCCCTTGCGCTGCTATATGCCTGGCACGGGACGTCGACCTCTGTCGGGATCTTGACCGGGATTTCGATCGTGTTCCCGCCCGAGAGGAGTTCTGTGGCTGGCGAATGGTGGGCCGCGATTCCCTTTGGTCTGCAGTTTTCTTGGATTGATTCCGGTATCTTTCGGGACAATCCCTTGCAGCCGTGAGGTGTTTGCCCTGGCATAGGGCACACTTTGGAGTGCACTCGTGATCTTGCGCAGGGTTGGCCGTACCACACTTTGCACACAGGTTCACGTCTGGTTGAGGGCACACGTCTTCGCGGTGTCCCACCGTGCGACACAGTTGACATACTTGTTTCGCGGAGCGGTACAAGTAACAGCGTTTTTCTCCGTCCATGTAATACACGACGAAAGGCACTTCTTCCCCTTCGAAAGTGATGAGAGCCGAGTGGGTAGTACCTAGCATTCTCGCATACAGGACTGCATGTCCTGGCGCGTAAAGTCCTTCCATCAGAGTCCTTACGGAGGTTCCAGGGGTTATGCCGTGGATGACACCTTTGCCCGAGTTGTCAGGCGTTGCTGCGTATGCGGTAACTGCGTATTCTTTCTCTCCAAGTTGTAGAGATTTGATTCCGATTAGCTTGATCGCGTAATCTCTGTCGGGTACGCTT